>NW_025745817.1:230000-316935 GCF_021184085.1 Oncorhynchus gorbuscha
GAGACACACAGACACAGAGAGACACACAGACACAGAGAGACACACAGACACAGAGAGAGACACAAAGAAACAGAGAGACACAGAGAGACACAGAGAGAGAGAGACACAGAGAGAGAGAGAGAGAGACACAGAGAGACACAGAGAGAAACAGAGAGAGACACAGAGACAGAGAAACACAGAGAGACACAGACAGAGATGTTATGAAACACACACCCCCACAGTACAGTGTACTAGTTAGTTAATATCAGTGTGAAAACACCTGTAGAGTGTGTGTGTCCTCACCTTACACCAGCGTACTAACACACTGCCAGGTCTCTCCTGGAGCTCCTCTATCTGGACTGGAGGGTGTGAAGAGACTGATCCGTGTCGTGACACTCTGTCTCTCACCGCGTACAGCAGAGAGTCATCCAGCTGGGCAGACACACACGGCACGTCTACTAACACTGGTACCTCCGGGAGGCTGAAACACACACACACACACACACACACACACACACACACACACACACACACACACACACACACACACACACACACACACACACACACACACACACACACACACACACACACACACACACACACACACGGTTCAAATAAACACACACACACACACGGTTCAAATAAACACACACACAGTTAAAATAAACACACACACACACACACACACACACACCGAGTTAACCTTTACATTGTCGTCTTAAAGTTATGACATAGTGAAAGAGAGTACGACAACTCCCTCTCTCTCCTTCACCTGTCCAGATGGATCTGAAGGGCCTTCTTGGTGAAACACCCCAGCAGGTCCTCCTTCTCCCCCAGACCACAACGGATAGCTACCTCACCTGGAGACAGGGGGAGGGATTAAAACCTTTAATCAGTGTTTAATTACAGTATGAATCATTAAATAGGAGATCACTGAGGAGGAAGAGGACAGGAGAAACATGATTCTGACGGTACTGAGGAGGAGGAGGAGAAACATGATTCTGACGGTACTGAGGAGGAGGAGGAGAAACATGATTCTGATGGTACTGAGGAGGAGGAGGAAGAGGACAGGAGAAACATGATTCTGATGGTACTGAGGAGGAGGAGGAGAAACATGATTCGGATGGTACTGAGGAGGAGGAGGAGAAACATGATTCTGACAGTACTGAGGAGGAGGAGGAGGAGGAGGAGGAGGAGAAACATGATTCTGATGGTACTGAGGAGGAAGAGGAGGAGAAACATGATTCTGATGGTACTGAGGGGGAGGAGGACAGGAGAAACATGATTCTGATGGTACTGAGGAGGAGGAGGAGGAGGAAGAGGAGGAGAAACATGATTCTGATGGTACTGAGGAGGAGGAGGAGGAAGAGGAGGAGAAAAATGATTCTGATGGTACTGAGGAGGAGGAAGAAGAGGAGGAGAAACATGATTCTGATAGTACTGAGGAGGAGGAGGAAGAGGAGGAGAAACATGATTCTGATGGTACTGAGGAGGAGGAGGAAGAGGAGGAGAAACATGATTCTGATGGTACTGAGGAGGAGGAAGAAGAGGAGGAGAAACATGATTCTGACGGTACTGAGGAGGAACAGGAGGAAGAGGAGGAGAAACATGATTCTGACGGTACTGAGGAGGAACAGGAGGAAGAGGAGGAGAAACATGATTCTGATGGTACTGAGGAGGAGGAGGAGGAGGAGGAGGAGGAGGAGGAGGAGGAGGAAGAGGAGGAGAAACATGATTCTGATGGTACTGAGAAGGAGGAAGAGGAGGAGAAACATGATTCTGATGGTACTGAGGAGGAGGAGGAGGAGGAGGAAGAGGAGGAGAAACATGATTCTGATGGTACTGAGAAGGAGGAAGAGGAGGAGAAACATGATTCTGATGGTACTGAGGAGGAAGAGGAGGACAGGAGAAACATGATTCTGATGGTGTGTAAGAGTCATAATAATTTGAGAGGTGATTATATTATTATATTAGTCCTGTTACACACAGTGTGTAAGGGACATGTGTAATTTGCATATCCCTACTCCCCCTGAGACAGTCTCAGGGAGCGGGGCCACGGCCAGGGTCACCTTGTTAAGTGCCTTGCTCAAGGGCTCCGGGATTTGAACCATGCGTCCCTCCGTCTATCTATACCTCACCCTCTCGGAGCAGCTCGTCTGCAGTGTTGACTCCGTGTTCGATGAGTTTCTGGCAGTCGTCCAGCGGTCGAACGCTGTCCTGCTCGATGACATCCACCTCGCTAAGGAGCACGCTCAGACGCTCCGTCAGGAGGCGGGTCACAGCCGTCTGGAGCTCTGAGAAATGACGCTTCAACCCCTCTCTGGCCTGAGACGAGCTGCCTCGTACCTGGAGGAGCGAGAGTAGAGGAAGAGGGAGGAGGGGGGGGAGAGAGAGGGGAGGAGGAAGAGAGAGAGGAGGGAGAGAGAGGAGAGGAGGGGAGAGAGAGGAGGGGGAGAGAGAGAGAGGGGAGGAGAGAGAGAGAAGAGAGGAGAGGAGGGAGAGGGAGGGAGGGAGAGAGAGAGGAGAGAGGAGAGGAGGGAGAGAGAGAGAAAGAGAGGAGAGGAGGAGAGAGAGAGAGAAAGAGAGGAGGGAGAGAGGGAGGGAGAGAGGGAGGGAGAGAGAGAGGAAGAGAGAGGAGGGGGAGAGAGAGGAGAGGAAGAGAGAGGAGAGAGAGGGGGGGAAGAGGTTCAATTGAAATGCTAACTTTGTACCAAAAATGCTAAAACGCACTGTTTCCAAATCGTAACCAGTCCCCCAACGGAACAGGAAGCTGGTGGTTAGTTGTTTGCAGTGAAACTTAGTCTCTGTTTCAGTTCCTCTTAACAGACATGCTGAGCTGAACTCCTGTCATTATGAATCTACCAGACTGTCTCAGTCCCAAATGGCACCCTTAGTGTCTTTATAGTGCACTGGTGCTCATGGAGTGGAGGGGACCTCAAGGGAGGAAGGGCCAATAGAGCTCTGGTCAAAAGTAGTGCACTATATAGGGAGCTTTTTGGGACACACCCACTGACTGACAGTCCTCCTCTCACTATGACTCTGACTATGAGAGATACCAGAGAGAGAGAGACCAGAGAGAGAGAGAGACCAGAGAGAGAGAGACCAGAGAGAGAGAGAGACCAGAGAGAGAGACCAGAGAGAGAGAGACCAGAGAGAGAGAGAGACCAGAGAGAGAGACCAGAGAGAGACCAGAGAGGGAGAGAGAGAGAGACCAGAGAGGGAGAGAGAGAGACCAGAGAGGGAGAGAGAGAGACCAGAGAGAGAGAGAGAGACCAGAGAGAGAGAGAGAGACCAGAGAGAGAGAGAGACCAGAGAGAGACCAGAGAGAGAGAGACCAGTGAGCGAGAGAGAGACCAGTGAGCGAGAGAGAGACCAGTGAGCGAGAGAGAGACCAGTGAGCGAGAGAGACCAGTGAGAGAGAGAGAGAGAGAAGGAAACAGAAGAGCAGAGGAGCTGCACTGATAAACAAGAGAAAATAATAGTTGGATGAGGATGGAAAGACCTACATAGAACACTATCAGAGATCAGTGTGTTTGGACAGCAGGACACAGGAAATGCCTCACTGGAGCCATTGCATCACTTCCTGGTGTCTATCAGTTTTGTGGAGATAAGGGCAGTATCTCAAATGGCAGCCTATTCTCTATATAGTGAACTCATTTTGACCAGGACCCAAAGGTAGTTCACTATGGAGGGGATAGGGTGCAATTTGGGATGTGGCCAAAGATCATGTATATTTTGGGACGGTGAAAGATGGGAAAGCTAATATTGTCATCTGGAATACAATGACATGTCCACTGGGAGTAGAGGGCATACAGGCTGGGGAGAGAGAGATAAGAGGTATGAGAGAGAGAGGAGTTAGAGAGAGCGAGATACCAGAGAGAGCGAGATACCAGAGAGAGAGCGAGATACCAGAGGGAGAGAGAGAGACCAGAGGGAGAGAGAGAGACCAGAGGGAGAGAGAGAGACCAGAGGGAGAGAGAGAGACCAGAGGGAGAGAGAGAGACCAGAGAGAGAGAGAGAGAGAGACCAGAGAGACCAGAGAGAGAGAGACAGACCAGACCAGAGAGAGAGAGACAGACCAGAGAGAGAGAGAGACCAGAAAGAGAGAGACCAGAGAGAGAGAGAGACCAGAGAGAGAGAGAGACCAGAGAGAGAAAGAGAGAGACCAGAGAGAGAAAGAGAGAGACCAGAGAGAGAGAGAGAGACCAGAGAGAGAGAGAGAGACCAGAGAGAGAGAGAGAGAGACAGACCAGAGAGAGAGAGAGAGAGACAGACCAGAAAGAGAGAGACCAGAAAGAGAGAGAGAGAGAGAGAGAGAGAGAGAGAGACCAGAGAGAGAAAGAGAGAGACCAGAGAGAGAGAGAGACCAGAGAGAGAAAGAGAGAGACCAGAGAGAGAGAGAGAGACCAGAGAGAGAGAGAGAGAGACCAGAGGGAGAGAGAGAGAGACCAGAGAGAGAGAGAGAGAGACAGACCAGAAAGAGAGAGACCAGAAAGAGAGAGACCAGAGAGAGAGAGACCAGAGAGAGAGAGAGACCAGAGAGAGAAAGAGAGAGACCAGAGAGAGAGAGAGACCAGAGAGAGAGAGAGAGACCAGAGAGAGAGAGAGAGAGACCAGAGAGAGAGAGAGAGAGACCAGAGAGAGAGAGCTACAGGATGTTTTGACTCCCTCTCTTCCAGAAGACAGAAATATCTAAGGCACACACACTGCTCATGGACGTCACACCATCCTGGTAATCTGTGTGTGTGACAGAGCAGCTTTTCCTGCCTGCCTCGTCTCATATTACAGTGATGATGACTCATCCCTGGGGAAGAGGGGGGTTATGGGAAAAATGGCCCAAAACTGGACTCTACAGCTGGGAAAGGAGAGAGATGTGTGCCAGATAATGGGGTGGGAACAGTGGGCCCAGAGAGCAGCAGAACAGAACCAGTCTGTAGATAAGTGTCAGTTTCAATTAATTGATAACTTTGGCGTTCTCTCGGTTATTCAGAGGGGGTACTACCCGTTCTCTCGGTTATATAGAGGGGTACTACCCGTTCTCTCGGTTATATAGAGGGGTACTACCCGTTCTCTTGGTTATATAGAGGGGTACTACCCGTTCTCTTGGTTATATAGAGGGGGTACTACCCGTTCTCTTGGTTATATAGAGGGGTACTACCCGTTCTCTTGGTTATATAGAGGGGTACTACCCGTTCTCTTGGTTATATAGAGGGGTACTACCCGTTCTCTTGGTTATATAGAGGGGTACTACCCGTTCTCTTGGTTATATAGAGGGGTACTACCCGTTCTCTTGGTTATATAGAGCGGGTACTACCCGTTCTCTTGGTTATATAGAGCGGGTACTACCCGTTTGCTGAAATGCTTGCGAGAGGGTGAAGTTCGTAAGTACTGAGTCAGTGTAGAGGTTATATACAGAGGGTACCGGTACCGAGTCAGTGTGGAGGCTATATACAGGGGGTACCAGTACTGAGTCAGTGTGGAGGCTATATACAGGTTGGTTGAGGTAATTTGTACATGTAGGTAGGGGTGAAGTGACTATGCATAGATAATAAACTGCGAGTAGCAGCAGTGTACAAGAGGGAGGGGTCAATGTAAATAGTCCAGGTAGCCATTTGATTAGCTGTTCAGCAGTCTAAAGGCTTGGGGGTAGAAGCTGTTCAGCAGTCTAATGGCTTGGGGGTAGAAGCTGTTCAGCAGTCTAATGGCTTGGGGGTAGAAGCTGTTCAGCAGTCTAATGGCTTGGGGGTAGAAGCTGTTCAGCAGTCTAATGGCTTGGGGGTAGAAGCTGTTCAGCAGTCTAATGGCTTGGGGGTAGAAGCTGTTCAGCAGTCTAATGGCTTGGGGGTAGAAGCTGTTCAGCAGTCTAATGGCTTGGGGGTAGAAGCTGTTCAGTAGTCTTATGGCTTGGGGGTAGGCTTGGGGGTAGAAGCTGTTCAGCAGTCTAATGGCTTGGGGGTAGAAGCTGTTCAGCAGTCTAATGGCTTGGGGGGTAGAAGCTGTTCAGCAGTCTGCACACATGACTGTAAGTCGCTTTGGATAAAAGCGTCTGCTAAATAGCATATATTATTATTATTATTTATGGCTTGGGGGTAGAAGCTGTTCAGCAGTCTAATGGCTTGGGGGTAGAAGCTGTTCAGCAGTCTTATGGCTTGGGGGTAGAAGCTGTTCAGGAGTCTTATGGCTTTGGGGGTAGAAGCTGTTCAGCAGTCTGATGGCTTGGGGGTAGAAGCTGTTCAGCAGTCTTATGGCTTGGGGGTAGAAGCTGTTCAGCAGTCTGATGGCTTGGGGGTAGAAGCTGTTCAGCAGTCTAATGGCTTGGGGGTAGAAGCTGTTCAGCAGTCTAATGGCTTGGGGGTAGAAGCTGTTCAGCAGTCTGATGGCTTGGGGGTAGAAGCTGTTCAGCAGTCTAATGGCTTGGGGGTAGAAGCTGTTCAGCAGTCTGATGGCTTGGGGGTAGAAGCTGTTCAGCAGTCTTATGGCTTGGGGGTAGAAGCTGTTCAGCAGTCTTATGGCTTGGGGGTAGAAGCTGTTCAGCAGTCTTATGGCTTGGGGGTAGAAGCTGTTCAGCAGTCTAATGGCTTGGGGGGTAGAAGCTGTTCAGCAGTCTTATGGCTTGGGGGTAGAAGCTGTTCAGCAGTCTTATGGCTTGGGGGTAAAAGCTGTTCAGCAGTCTAATGGCTTGGGGGGTAGAAGCTGTTCAGCAGTTTAATGGCTTGGGGGGTAGAAGCTGTTGAGGAGCCTTTTGTTCCAAGACTTGGCGCTCCGGTAGCACAGAAAACAATCTATAACTTGGGTGACTGGAGTCTGTGACAAGTCTGGCTGAGCAGTGGTGACAGTACGGGGAAGGTTTCAGCCACAACTCTCTGTCCATCGCCATTGGGGCGGCAGCGTAGCCAAGTGGTTAGAGAGTTGGACTAGTAACCGGAAGGTTGCAAGTTCAAACCCCCGAGCTGACAAGGTACAAATCAGGCAGTTAACCCACTGTTCCTAGGCCGTCATTGAAAATAAGAATTTGTTCTTAACTGACTTGCCTAGTTAAATAAAGTTTAAAAAAAAATTTTTTTTAAATTGTAATTTACTGGGAAGCCAAAATGTAGACTTAAAGGATGGAGAATTCCCCTGGTTTATTGAAGCCCCACCACTCGCCATCATACACAACTAGTTCCCAGCTACGCCTCACAAAAGGACAAGTTTGAAATGAACCAATTAACATTTGAATGTTGATCACAATAGACTCTTTTTTTTTTTTTAATTTACGGAATAGCCTGGAATGTTTTTTAGCTCAGATTTTACTCAAGAGGCAGAGACCTACAGCCTATAGACCTAAGATGTATTTAAAAAAATATATCTAGATTTAATGTGTTCCGGGTTTCACAGTGCAGACCGAACCGAGGGCCCCGTACTGAGCGGGATCAGCGCCAATACGTGTACCGTTACACCCCCTATTCACTAGATGGGAATTGAACCACAGAAGTAGTTGTTTTATACACATACTACGTCATCACACACTGCCTTTCACCTGCAACGCGTCAGCTGGATGGAAACATCTCTCTGGTGGGGGGGGGGAACAGAGACATCTTGGTTTTAATCAGGATTTTAGACCATTCTGATCTGTCGCCAGATGGATGGATGTTACAGACGCAGATGAAGTCCTCACCTGAACTAAACAGCCTGTTTTCAATAGAATGTGCTTTTAAGTTCGGGAGTTGGACGACTCCGCCTCCGGTTTGGCCAATGAGTCGTGTTTGTCTCTCTCTCTCTTTTCATATACCTCTCTTTCTCTGTTTTACTTTTAGAGGAGCAGGAAATAACAACATCATTTACAATTAGCCTGAGGGAGAGGGGGAGAGGAGAGGGAGGAGAGGGGAGGGAGGGGAGGAGGGGGAGGAGGGGGAGGGGGAGGGGGGAGGGGGAGAGGGGGAGGAGGGGGAGAGGGAGGGAGGAGGGGGAGGGGAGAGGGAGGAGGAGGGAGAGGGGGTAGTGGGAGGAGGGGGAGAGGGAGTAGGAGGGAGGGGGGAGGAGGAGGAGGGAGGGAGGGAGGAGGGGGAGGAGGGGGGGGAGGGAGGGTGGAGAGGGAGGGAGGGGGAGGGAAGAGGGAGGAAGGGGAGGAGAGGGAGGGAGGGGGGGGGAGGGAGAGGGAGAGGGAGAGGGAGAGGGAGAGGGAGAGGGAGAGGGAGAGGGGGAGAGGGAGAGGGAGAGGGAGAGGGAGGGAGGGAGGCTGTAACATCTTCCTGATACTAGATGAATGGTTCTGGTCTCGGCTGTGCAGTCTTTAGTTCCGGCCCTGATTATTCAGCTCATTGATTTATCTTTATATTTACCAAATCAACTAGAAGTTGACCGATTATGATTTTTCAACGCCGATACAGATTATTGGAGGACCAAAAAAAGCCAATACCTATTAATCGGCCAATTGTAATAACGACAATTACAACAATACTGAAAGCACAATTAAACACTTTTATTTTAACTTAATATAATACATCAATAAAATCTATTTAGTCTCACATAAATAATGAAACATGTTAAATTTGGTTTAAATAATGCAAAAAAACACAGTGTTGGAGAAGAAAGTAAAAGTGCAATATGTGCCATGTAAAAAAGCTAACGTTTCAGTTCCTTGCTCAGAACATGAGAACATATGAAAGCTGGTGGTTCAATATTCCCAGGTAAGAAGTTTTAGGTTGTAGTTATTACAGGAATTATAAGACTATTTCTCTCTATACCATTTCTATTTCATATACCTTTGACTATTGGATGTTCTTATAGGCACTATAGTATTGCCAGTCTAATCTCGGGAGTTGATAGGCTTGAAGTCATAAACAGCAGTAAAGTGCTGTTTGAATGAATGATTACGAGCCTGCTGCTGCCTACCACCGCTCAGTCAGACTGCTCTATCAAATATCAAATCATAGACTTAATTATAACATAATAACACACAGAAATACGAGCCTTAGGTCATTAATATGGTCGAATCTGGAAACGATCATTTCGAAAACAAAACGTTTATTCTTTCAGTGAAATACGGAACCGTTCCGTATTTTATCTAACGGGTGGCATCTACAAGTCTAAATATTACTGTTACATTGTGCAACCTTCAATGTTATGTCATAATTATGTACAATGCTGGCAAATTAGTTTGCAACGAGCCAGGCTGCCCAAACTATTGCATAAACCCTGACTCTGCTTGCACTGAACGCAAGAGAAGTGACAATTTAATATTAATATTGCCTGCTAACATTAATGTATTTTTACTAAATATGCAGGTTTAAAACAATATACTTCTGTGTATTGATTTTAAGAAAGGCACTTATGTTTATAGTTAGGGACATGCGTGCAACGATTGTGCTTTTGTTAAATCATCACCTGTTTGGCGAAGTCGGCTGTGATTTGATGATAAATTAACAGGCACCACATTGATTATATGAAACACAGGACAAGCTAGTTAGACTAGTAATATCATCAACCATGTGTAGTTAACTAGTGATTCTGCGAAGATTGATTTTTATAAGATAAGTTTAATGCTAGCTAGCAACTTACCTTGGCTCCTTGCTGCACTCGGTAGTCAGCCTGCCACTCAGGCCTCTCATGGATTGTATTTTTTTATTTTACCTTTATTTAACCAGGCAAGTCAGTTAAGAACACATTTTTATTTTCAATGACGGCCTGGGAACAGTGGGGTTAACTGCCTGTTCGGGAGCAGAGCGACAGATTTGTACTTTGTCAGCTCAGGGGTTTGAACTTGCAACCTTCCGGTTACGAGTCCAACTCTCTAACCACTAGGCTACGCTGCTGCCCCATTGCAATGTAATCGGCCAGAATCGGCGTCCAAAAATGCAGATTACCGATTGTTATGAAAACTTGAAATCGGAGCTAATTAATCGGCCATGCCGTAGGTCGACCTGTAATCTGAATGAGGGTTGGACCAGTGTAGTTGTGTTGATACCTGTTTGCCTGAGGGTAGGACCAGTGTAGTTGTGTTAATACCTGTTACCTGTTTGCGTGCGGGTTGGACCAGTGTAGTTGTGTTGTTACCTGTTTGCGTGAGGGTTAGACCAGTGTAGTTGTGTTAATACCTGTTACCTGTTTGCGTGAGGGTTAGACCAGTGTAGTTGTTACCTGTTTGCGTGAGGGTTAGACCAGTGTAGTTGTGTTGTTACCTGTTTGTGTGAGGGTTAGACCAGTGTAGTTGTGCTACTACCTGTTTGCCTGAGGGTTGGACCAGTGAAGTTGTGTTAATACCTGTTTGCGTGCGGGTTGGACCAGTGTAGTTCTGTTGTTACCTGTTTGCGTGAGGGTTAGACCAGTGTAGTTGTGTTAATACCTGTTTGCGTGAGGGTTACACCAGTGTAGTTGTGTTAATACCTGTTTGCGTGCGGGTTGGACCAGTGTAGTTGTGTTAATACCTGTTTGCGTGCGGGTTGGACCAGTGTAGTTGTGTTAATACCTGTTTGCGTGCGGGTTACACCAGTGTAGTTGTGTTAATACCTGTTTGCGTGCGGGTTGGACCAGTGTAGTTGTGGTGTTACCTGTTTGCGTGAGGGTTGGACCAGTGTAGTTGTGGTGTTACCTGTTTGCGTGAGGGTTGGACCAGTGTAGTTGTGTTAATACCTGTTTGCGTGCGGGTTGGACCAGTGTAGTTGTGTTGATACCTGTTTGCGTGAGGGTTGGACCAGTGTAGTTGTGGTGTTACCTGTTTGCGTGAGGGTTAGACCAGTGTAGTTGTGTTGTTACCTGTTTGCGTGAGGGTTAGACCAGTGTAGTTGTGGTGTTACCTGTTTGCGTGAGGGTTAGACCAGTGTAGTTGTGGTGTTACCTGTTTGCGTGAGGGTTAGACCAGTGTAGTTGTGGTGTTACCTGTTTGCGTGAGGGTTAGACCAGTGTAGTTGTGGTGTTACCTGTTTGTGTGAGGGTTGGACCAGTGTAGTTGTGTTAATACCTGTTACCTGTTTGTGTGAGGGTTAGACCAGTGTAGTTGTGTTAATACCTGTTTGCGTGAGGGTTAGACCAGTGTAGTTGTGTTGATACCTGTTTGCGTGAGGGTTAGACCAGTGTAGTTGTGTTGATACCTGTTTGCGTGAGGGTTAGACCAGTGTAGTTGTGTTAATACCTGTTTGCGTGAGGGTTAGACCAGTGTAGTTGTGTTGTTACCTGTTTGCGTGAGGGTTAGACCAGTGTAGTTGTGTTGATACCTGTTTGCGTGCGGGTTAGACCAGTGTAGTTGTGTTAATACCTGTTTGCGTGCGGGTTAGACCAGTGTAGTTGTGTTAATACCTGTTTGCGTGCGGGTTAGACCAGTGTAGTTGTGTTAATACCTGTTTGCGTGAGGGTTAGACCAGTGTAGTTGTGGTGTTACCTGTTTGCGTGAGGGTTAGACCAGTGTAGTTGTGTTAATACCTGTTTGCGTGCGGGTTACACCAGTGTAGTTGTGTTAATACCTGTTTGCGTGCGGGTTAGACCAGTGTAGTTGTGTTAATACCTGTTTGCGTGAGGGTTAGACCAGTGTAGTTGTGTTAATACCTGTTTGCGTGCGGGTTAGACCAGTGTAGTTGTGTTAATACCTGTTTGCGTGCGGGTTAGACCAGTGTAGTTGTGTTAATACCTGTTTGCGTGCGGGTTAGACCAGTGTAGTTGTGTTAATACCTGTTTGCGTGCGGGTTAGACCAGTGTAGTTGTGTTAATACCTGTTTGCGTGCGGGTTACACCAGTGTAGTTGTGTTGATACCTGTTTGCGTGCGGGTTAGACCAGTGTAGTTGTGTTGATACCTGTTTGCGTGAGGGTTAGACCAGTGTAGTTGTGTTAATACCTGTTTGTGTGCGGGTTGGACCAGTGTAGTTGTGTTAATACCTGTTTGCGTGCGGGTTAGACCAGTGTAGTTGTGTTAATACCTGTTTGCGTGCGGGTTAGACCAGTGTAGTTGTGTTAATACCTGTTTGCGTGCGGGTTAGACCAGTGTAGTTGTGTTAATACCTGTTTGCGTGCGGGTTAGACCAGTGTAGTTGTGTTAATACCTGTTTGCGTGCGGGTTAGACCAGTGTAGTTGTGTTGATACCTGTTTGCGTGCGGGTTAGACCAGTGTAGTTGTGTTAATACCTGTTTGCGTGAGGGTTAGACCAGTGTAGTTGTGTTAATACCTGTTTGCGTGCGGGTTGGACCAGTGTAGTTGTGTTAATACCTGTTTGCGTGCGGGTTAGACCAGTGTAGTTGTGTTAATACCTGTTTGCGTGCGGGTTAGACCAGTGTAGTTGTGTTAATACCTGTTTGCGTGCGGGTTAGACCAGTGTAGTTGTGTTAATACCTGTTTGCGTGCGGGTTAGACCAGTGTAGTTGTGTTAATACCTGTTTGCGTGCGGGTTAGACCAGTGTAGTTGTGTTAATACCTGTTTGCGTGCGGGTTAGACCAGTGTAGTTGTGTTAATACCTGTTTGCGTGAGGGTTAGACCAGTGTAGTTGTGTTAATACCTGTTTGCGTGCGGGTTGGACCAGTGTAGTTGTGTTAATACCTGTTTGCGTGCGGGTTGGACCAGTGTAGTTGTGTTAATACCTGTTTGCGTGCGGGTTAGACCAGTGTAGTTGTGTTAATACCTGTTTGCGTGCGGGTTGGACCAGTGTAGTTGTGTTAATACCTGTTTGCGTGCGGGTTGGACCAGTGTAGTTGTGTTAATACCTGTTTGCGTGCGGGTTGGACCAGTGTAGTTGTGTTAATACCTGTTTGCGTGCGGGTTGGACCAGTGTAGTTGTGTTAATACCTGTTTGCGTGCTTGGCTGAGTCCATGTAGTCGTTGTTGTAGTTCGCTCCTGTAATTCTGAGCTGCTTCTATACTCTCCTTAGCCTCCTGCAGTAACGCCTCAGCTTCTATAGACATCCTGCTGTACCGCCTGGCTCCTACACACACACACACACACACACACACACACACACACACACACACACACACACACACACACACACACACACACACACACACACACACACACACAGCGGATGTTTGTAACTTCGTGTCCCTGTGGTCTGATACTCTTCACTCTGACAGCGTTCAGACTGGAACGTGTGTATTTCCCCTGAAGTCAGTTTGACGCTCTGCACCACCACAGTACTACAACAAGGAGGGTCAGACAGACAGCAGGGAGGAGAGACAGTAGCTTGTAGACCAGACAGCAGTGAGGAGAGACAGTAGCTTGTAGACCAGACAGACAGTAGTGAAGGGAGACAGTAGCTTGTAGACCAGACAGACAGTAGTGAAGAGACAGTAGCTTGTAGACCAGACAGACAGCAGTGAAGGGAGACAGTAGCTTGTAGACCAGACAGCAGGGAGGAGAGACAGTAGCTTGTAGACCAGACAGACAGTAGTGAAGGGAGACAGTAGCTTGTAGACCAGGCAGACAGCAGTGAGGAGAGACAGTAGCTTGTAGACCAGACAGACAGTAGTGAGGAGAGACAGTAGCTTGTAGACCAGGCAGACAGCAGTGAGGAGAGACAGTAGCTTGTAGACCAGACAGCAGTGAGGAGAGACAGTAGCTTGTAGACCAGACAGACAGCAGTGAGGAGAGACAGTAGCTTGTAGACCAGACAGCAGTGAGGAGAGACAGTAGCTTGTAGACCAGACAGACTGCAGTGAGAAGAGACAGTAGCTTGTAGACCAGACGGACAGCAGTGAGGAGAGACAGTAGCTTGTAGACCAGACAGCAGTGAGGAGAGACAGTAGCTTGTAGACCAGACAGCAGTGAGGAGAGACAGTAGCTTGTACACCAGACAGACAGCAGTGAGGAGAGACAGTAGCTTGTAGACCAGACAGCAGTGAGGAGAGACAGTAGGGGAGATAAGAGGAGAGTAGAGGATGTCTGACGATGATGTGCAAAACAGATCAAACCACTTCCCTTTAACTGGAGGAAAGCAACCAGCCAACCAGAGACCAGACACTAGCAGAAACCAGCCAACCAGAGACCAGGCACTAGCAGCAACCAGCCAACCAGACACTAGCAGCAACCAGCCAACCAGACACTAGCAGCAACCAGCCAACCAGACAGACAACTAGCAGCAACCAGCCAACCAGAGACCAGACACTAGCAGCAACCAGCCAGCCAGACCAGACACTAGCAGCAACCAGCCAACCAGACACTAGCAGCAACCAGCCAACCAGACACTAGCAGCAACCAGCCAACCAGACACTAGCAGCAACCAGCCAACCAGAGACCAGACACTAGCAGCAACCAGCCAACCAGACACTAGCAGCAACCAGCCAACCAGACACTAGCAGCAACCAGCCAACCAGACACTAGCAGCAACCAGCCAACCAGACACTAGCAGCAACCAGCCAACCAGAGACCAGACACTAGCAGCAACCAGCCAACCAGAGACCAGACACTAGCAGCAACCAGCCAACCAGAGACCAGACACTAGCAGCAACCAGCCAGCCAGAGACCAGACACTAGCAGCAACCAGCCAACCAGAGACCAGACACTAGCAGCAACCAGCCAACCAGAGACCAGACACTAGCAGCAACCAGCCAACCAGACACTAGCAGCAACCAGCCAACCAGAGACCAGACACTAGCAGCAACCAGCCAACCAGAGACCAGACACTAGCAGCAACCAGCCAACCAGAGACCAGACACTAGCAGCAACCAGCCAACCAGAGACCAGCAGCAACCAGCCAACCAGAGACCAGACACTAGCAGCAACCAGCCAACCAGACACTAGCAGCAACCAGCCAACCAGACACTAGCAGCAACCAGCCAACCAGAGACCAGACACTAGCAGCAACCGCCAACCAGAGACCAGACACTAGCAGCAACCAGCCAACCAGAGACCAGACACTAGCAGCAACCAGCCAACCAGACACTAGCAGCAACCAGCCAACCAGACACTAGCAGCAACCAGCCAACCAGAGACCAGACACTAGCAGCAACCAGCCAACCAGAGACCAGACACTAGCAGCAACCAGCCAGCCAGAGACCAGACACTAGCAGCAACCAGCCAGCCAGAGACCAGACACTAGCAGCAACCAGCCAACCAGACACTAGCAGCAACCAGCCAACCAGACACTAGCAGCAACCAGCCAACCAGGCACTAGCAGCAACCAGCCAACCAGAGACCAGACACTAGCAGCAACCAGCCAACCAGACACTAGCAGCAACCAGCCAAACAGACACTAGCAGCAACCAGCCAACCAGAGACCAGACACTAGCAGCAACCAGCCAACCAGAGACCAGGCACTAGCAGCAACCAGCCAACCAGAGACCAGACACTAGCAGCAACCAGCCAACCAGAGACCAGACACTAGCAGCAACCAGCCAACCAGAGACCAGACACTAGCAGCAACCAGCTTCAAGCAGATCGTCCCTATTCACATTCAAGATGACTTCATAGCAGATACAAACAGAAATCCATGGGTATGACACAAAAGAGCTCTACTGATGCTATGGGTTCGAGTACAGCCTGTACCAGACCAGAACATGCTGAGGTAGTTTGTCTGAAGGTAGAGTACAGCCTGTACCAGACCAGAACATGCTGAGGTAGTTTATCTGAAGGTACAGGATAGAAGAAGCCTGTACCAGACCAGAACATGCTGAGGTAGTTTGGCTGAAGGTAGAGTACAGCCTGTACCAGACCAGAACATGCTGAGGTAGTTTGGCTGAAGGTATTGCATAAAGACTGGTTTCACACACAGACTGTATAAAGACTGGTTTCACACAGACTGTATAAAGACTGGTTTCACACAGACTGTATAAAGACTGGTTTCACACAGACTGTATAAAGACTGGTTTCACACACAGACTGTATAAAGACTGGCTTCACACAGACTGTATATAGACTGGTTTCACACACAGACTGTATATAGACTGGTTTCACAGACTGTATATAGACTGGTTTCACACACAGACTGTATATAGACTGGTTTCACAGACTGTATACAGACTGGTTTCACAGACTGTATATAGAATGGTTTCACATAGACTGTATATAGACTGGTTTCACAGACTGGTTTCACACAGACTGTATATAGACTGGTTTCACACAGACTGTATATAGACTGGTTTCACACAGACTGTATATAGACTGGTTTCACACAGACTGTATATAGACTGGTTTCACACACAGACTGTATATAGACTGGTTTCACACACAGACTGTATATAGACTGGTTTCACACACAGACTGTATATAGACTGGTTTCACACACAGACTGTATATAGACTGGTTTCACACACAGACTGTATATAGACTGGTTTCACACACAGACTGTATAAAGACTGGTTTCACACACAGACTGTATAAAGACTGGTTTCACACACAGACTGTATATAGACTGGTTTCACACACAGACTGGTTTCACACAGACTGTATATAGACTGGTTTCACACACAGACTGTATATAGACTGGTTTCACACACAGACTGTATATAGACTGGTTTCACACACAGGCTGTATATAGACTGGTTTCACACACAGACTGTATATAGACTGGTTTCACACACAGACTGTATATAGACTGGTTTCACAGACTGTATAAAGACTGGTTTCACACACAGACTGTATATAGACTGGTTTCACACACAGACTGTATAAAGACTGGTTTCACACACAGACTGTATATAGACTGGTTTCACACACAGACTGTATATAGACTGGTTTCACAGACTGTATATAGACTGGTTTCACCAGAGGCAGAAAGAGGAGATGGACAGGTTTTCACTAGAAGCCATCCCAGTGTACACAATGTGTCCTACCCTGCCCCCAAACACACACCTTGGTGAGGACATCTGGGAGGTTCATTGATTGATTGATTGATTGATTGAGTTCAAAGGGTCACGGTACGACTGTCAAACACACACAGACACCGGGAGGGTCAGAGTTAGTGTTGCAGGACAACAACACCAGTGGAACCACATGACCCACTGGGCTGAACCCACCCGTTTCCCTCCAGACGGATAAAACAAAACACATGGTGTGTCCCTTAAAGAACTCCCCCTGGTAAAACAGAGTCCAGTATTTAGGGAATAGGGTGCCATTTGGGATGCAGGGAGTGGTTCCATCTCCCCCTGGTAAAACAGAGTCCAGTATTTAGGGAATAGGGTGCCATTTGGGATGCAGGGAGTGGTTCCATCTCCCCCTGGTAAAACAGAGTCCAGTATTTAGGGAAGAGGGTGCCATTTGGGATGCAGGGAGTGGTTCCATCTCCCCCTGGTAAAACAGAGTCCAGTATTTAGGGAATAGGGTGCCATTTGGGATGCAGAGAGTGGTTCCATCTCCCCCTGGTAAAACAGAGTCCAGTATTTAAGGGAATAGGGTGCCATTTGGGATGCAGAGAGTGGTTCCATCTCCCCCTGTGGACATCTTTGGTTCAATCTACAGACCTAACAGACTGTAGGCCTAACAGATAGATTGACTGTGACTGTAGACCTAACAGATAGATTGACTGTGACTGTAGACCTAACAGATAGATTGACTGTGACTGTAGACCTAACAGATAGATTGACTGTGACTGTAGACCTAACAGAACCACACAGTCAATCTAACAGAACCACACAGTCAATCTAACAGAACCACACAGACACAGTTACACTAGAGTATATTGAGATGTGCTTCTTTGTCACTGAAAATAACTAGTGAAAGCTTTCTAAAAAGGTGTGGTTTGTTGTTGGTAGCTGTTCTCATTTACATTACTTTTAAGTCATTTAGCAGACGCTCTTATCCAGAGCGACTTTCTAGAATCCTACAGATTATAACACACTGTCTCTAGAATCCTACAGATTATAACACACCGTCTCTAGAATCCTACAGATTATAACACACTGTCTCTAGAATCCTACAGATTATAACACACTGTCTCTAGAATCCTACAGATTATAACACACTGTCTCTAGAATCCTACAGATTATAACACACCGTCTCTAGAATCCTACAGATTATAACACACCGTCTCTAGAATCCTACAGATTATAACACACCGTCTCTAGAATCCTACAGATTATAACACACCGTCTCTAGAATCCTACAGATTATAACACACCGTCTCTAGAATCCTACAGATTATAACACACCGTCTCTAGAATCCTACAGATTATAACACCCCGTCTCTAGAATCCTACAGATTATAACACCCCGTCTCTAGAATCCTACAGATTATAACACCCCGTCTCTAGAATCCTACAGATTATAACACACCGTCTCTAGAATCCTACAGATTATAACACACCGTCTCTAGAATCCTACAGATTATAACACACCGTCTCTAGAATCCTACAGATTATAACACACCGTCTCTAGAATCCTACAGATTATAACACACCGTCTCTAGAATCCTACAGATTATAACACACTGTCTCTAGAATCCTACAGATTATAACACCCTGTCTCTAGAATCCTACAGATTATAACACACCGTCTCTAGAATCCTACAGATTATAACACACTGTCTCTAGAATCCTACAGATTATAACACACCGTCTCTAGAATCCTACAGATTATAACACACTGTCTCTGTCTCTCTCAGGGCTCCTAAAGATAATCAACAACAAAAAGTCCTCATTTGTGTGACCTGTTGGGGATGAATCAGAATAGTTGGGTAACATAGATGAGATGTTTTATTTCCATTATATGCTTGTGAGTTACCTCTCATTTAGAATGTATCTTGTTGTACTATAGTGGGGGCCATTTGCAGTTATCCTTTATCTGTTCTGGGGTCAGTTACCTCTCATCAGAATGTATCTTGTTGTACTGTAGTGGGGGCCATTTGCAGTTATCCTTTATCTGTCCTGGGGTCAGTTACTTCTCATCAGAATGTATCTTGTTGTACTGTAGTGGTGGCCATTTGCAGTTATCCTTTATCTGTTCTGGGGTCAGTTACTTCTCATCAGAATGTATCTTGTTGTACTGTAGTGGTGGCCATTTGCAGTTATCCTTTATCTGTCCTGGGGTCAGTTACTTGGGCCGCAGAGAGGGGAGAGGTCAAGCTTGTCTTCATATGTAAACATATCTTTTAAACCATGTGAAGGGATGGTTGAGGGGGAACCAATTATCTCTTGGCTCCACAATGTCTGTGTGCCAGTCACTGTCTGTGTGCCAGTCACTGTCTGTGTGCCAGTCACTGTCTGTGTGCCAGTCACTGTCTGTGTGCCAGTCACTGTCTGTGTGCCAGTCACTGTCTGTGTGCCAGTCACTGTCTGTGTGCCAGTCACTGTCTGTGTGCCAGTCACTGTCTGTGTGCCAGTCACTGTCTGTGTGCCAGTCACTGTCTGTGTGCCAGTCACTGTCTGTGTGCCAGTCACTGAGTCTCTGTGATCTAGTCCAGGAGGTGTGTATTTGATATATGTCTGTTGATGAGGTTTTGTTTTATGGTCCTGAGTGGTACCAAGAGCGAGATAAGAACATAGTTTAGGAGACAAAGCTGGACAATAATTTATAGCCAATGCTGTCTGGCTATGTGTGTCTTTGCTATAAAGTATCTCCGTTGCAATGTGTAAAGGGACTCTCAGAGAATTCATTTATAGACACTGAATTGATCTGAGAGTCACAGGGTTGTGATGGAGCTCAGAATAATTAAAGATGGACTTTATGATAAGGCTGACTTGTGTGGTGGTTTGGTCTCATGATTTGGTAAATACAGGAAATGTCCACTACAGACCACATTTGATATTCACAGATACAATATTCAGATTCATATCAATGAATATATTCAGGTGATATTTTCCATTCCATATATTCCTGTTGTACCTGTGTGCTGTCAACATGAAAACCAAACAGGAAGGTGTTAGTAGTGTCCCAGTGATGTCAAAAAGTCAATATAACTCTGCAGGTCTGGCTATTGGCGCGAATGCGCTTTTGTTAAATCATCACCCGTTTAGCGAAGTAGGCTTCGATGATTCGATGATAAATTAACAGGCACCGCATTGATTATATGCAACACAGGACAAGCTAGTTACACTAGTAATATCATCAACCATGTGTAGTTAACTAGTGATTATGTGAAGATTGTTTTTTATATGGTAAGTATAATGCCAGCTAGCAACTTATCCTTGGCTCCTTGCTGCACTCGTGTAACAGGTAGTCAGCCTGCCACTCAGTCTCCTCATGGACTGCAATGTAATCGGCCAGAATCGGCGTCCAAAAATGCCATTTAACGATTGTTATGAAAACTTGAAATCGGCCCTAATTAAAATCGGCCCTAATTAAATCGGCCCTAATTAAATCGGCCCTAATTACATCGGCCATGCCGATTAAATCGGTCGACCTCTAGTGGTCAAGTAGGCTACTGTGATCATAATGTAGGCCTACCAGAGTGGCCTACCAGAGTGGCCTACCAGAGTGGCCTATCAGAGTGGCCTATCAGAGTGGCCTATCAGAGTGGCCTATCAGAGTGGCCTATCAGAGTGGCCTATCAGAGGCCTACCAGAGTGGCCTACCAGAGTGGCCTACCAGAGTGGCCTACCAGAGTGGCCTACCAGAGTGGCCTACCAGAGTGGCCTACCAGAGTGGCCTACCAGAGTGGCCTACCAGAGTGGCCTACCAGAGTGGCCTACCAGAGTGGCCTATCAGAGTGGCCTATCAGAGTGGCCTATCAGAGTGGCCTATCAGAGTGGCCTATCAGAGTGGCCTATCAGAGTGGCCTATCAGAGTGGCCTATCAGAGTGGCCTACCAGAGTGGCCAATCAACAACAATAGAGAAAATGCATCCAATAACAATTCAACATGTAAACAGCTGTTCTGTCATTCAGCCTACAGTAGCAGCCAATGTGTGGTGTTCAATGTCGGCCGACATTCCATGAGACTTTTGAAAGAAAAACGACAACATACCTGTTTGACATGAACCTGTTTATCTACTTGTCCTTCAGACAAGGACGTGACTGAAAATGTTGTTGTGTTGTTTACACTTTACAAAATAAAATGCATTATTATTCCCATAGCATTATTACAGAGAATCAGACACGTGATGCTGCCCTCTGCCTATTGGCTACTTAGTTTATTCACGCCCGTCTCAAAATACAACACTGTCCCTTTAAAGACAAAGGAAAGCTCTTTATCTGACCTGTTTGTCTAGAAATGTTTTGTGCTCTTGTAGAGGAAGCAATCACTCCCCTACTACTGACTACTAATGATCTATAACTGGGCTAATAACTCACTGTCTAGAAATGTTTTGTGCTCTTGTAGAGGAAGCAATCACTCCCCTACTACTGACTACTAATGATCTATAACTGGGCTAATAACTCACTGTCTAGAAATGTTTTGTGCTCTTGTAGAGGAAGCAATCACTCCCCTACTACTGACTACTAATGATCTATAACTGGGCTAATAACTCACTGTCTAGTAAAGGATATGAACTAAAATGTGGACACGTGGCTACATGCTGCTCTTGATTCGATCTCAAAACAAGCACATCTACTCACTATCAAGTCAAATGTTATTGGTCACATACACGTGTTCAGCAGATGTTATTGCGGGTGCAGCGAAATGCTTGCGTTTCCTAGCTCCGACAGTGCAAGTAATATCTAACAATTTCACAACATATACACACAAATCTCAGTAAAGGAATGGAATTAAGAGCGTATAAATACTTGGGACGAGCGATGTCAGTGATGCCACAGCTGTAAACACAGTCCAGTTTAAAGTAAATGGCACAGATCCATATATGGCAATGATCTATTTGCATATAGGCCTAACGGCAGTTCTGATTGGTTGTGCCCCACCAATCTGTGTAGAGTACGGGCTGAGTCGTGCTCAATAGAATCCTACTGTGACGCGTTGTGCCTTCAACAAAAATCTCTTGCATAGGTAGTTTTGTTTCAGGTATGTTTGCATTGAAATGAGCCACTGTCGCCACAGTAAAGGGAAATGTAGATTGGTGTTAACTAACAGGGAACGAACACACTCCAGGAAGTTGAGTAAAGTTCAATCTTGTGCTTCTCAGGCCACTGCGCGCCGCGCTCAGTTTAGAGGGAACGGTGGTTAGGACTGAGTTAGCACCGATGTTGGGACTAGAAAGATGGAGAACTTTGTGTGTGTTCGCTTGAGTGTGTACGAATGTGGGTATAGGCGTGTGTGTGCGTGTGTGTTAGAGGTGTATGCTACAGTGTTGTCTATGTGATGCTGCTGCCGCTGCTGATGATGCTGGTGGTGGTGGTGACCTAGATTCAGACCGGGCCTCCTGCCTGAACACACTGGCTACATCACAAATAGAACCCTAGTCACTATGTAGTGCACTACTGTTGGGTCTGATCCCTATTGGCTCTGATCTCTCTCATCTCTGTCACATGCATTTACATGTGACAGAGATAGTGTGTGTGACAGAGATAGTGTGTGTGACAGAGATAGTGTGATGTGAATGTGTATGCCCCACTTCTAAGACTAGACCCCCTCCCTCCCTCCACACACACAGGATTTAAAGGCAGTAATCTTGGAGCAATATAACAGATTCCCCCCAGCGTGGGAGGAACATTCAGGTCACATGGATAAACACACACACACACACACACACACACACACACACACACACACACACACACACACACACACACACACACACACACACACACACACACACACACACACACACACACACACACACACACACACACAATGTTGATCCCAGAAAGCCTCAGACTATTGTTGAGAAGATGTTGTCAGTGAAGCATGAAATCACCCTCACTCCAGCTGAAACAAAGTCTGCCACGGTCCCGGTCAAAAGTAATGCACTATGTAGGGAATATGATGCTATTTGGGACGCAGACGTTGTTTTTCAGGACTTCGCGTATGCACGGAAATCCATACAGTGGGTTTTGGCTTTCGGACTTGCTATGAACATAGACCACTGACCTATAGATACGTCTTGATCTGTTGCTAGGAAACAGTCCTACTGGCATGTCTCCACTTTAATTCCACGAGTGTTACTGATAGATAAGTCAAGAAAGGAACAAATGTTATTCCATAATCACTATCCAGTATAATCATTCCTAGCCACCGTGCTTCTACATCTGCATTGCTTTCTGTTTGGGGTTTTAGGCTGGGTTTCTGTACAGCACTTTGAGATATCAGCTAATGTAAGAAAGGGCTTTATAAATCAAATTTGATTGACTTGATGGATTGATTGATTAGTAACCTACAAAATCTCATCACTTTGGACAACTGCCATTCTGATAGTTATTTCTAAACCTTTCATTTAATTTCACC
Organism: Oncorhynchus gorbuscha; assembly: GCF_021184085.1. NCBI lineage: Eukaryota > Metazoa > Chordata > Actinopteri > Salmoniformes > Salmonidae > Oncorhynchus > Oncorhynchus gorbuscha. The sequence continues at coordinate 253,150 of NW_025745817.1, forward strand.
ATGTCCAGCAGTAGGCTACTACAATCATTAGAATCACTAGAATCCTACATCAGACGTGTAATGACATTTTATGTCATTGTGTGTTCAACGTGGAAAGTTATGACAGATGCTCACATAATAAAGACGAGTGTGGAGCTTCGACCGCAACTATTATTATCACGTAGCGAGCGGATGACACGGAGATGCAACGCAACTTTGCACAACAGAAAAACATGCCCATACTCGCTCAAAATCAACTTCCGTAATTCTAAAACACCCCCGTTTCACGAGAAGTCATCACCCAACATGCCTTTATCGATACATATGCACTTCACACAATTGAGGTTATTGTTGATGATGAATGAAAGTAAAGCATCGAGGGCTTGGCTTTCACCAACCCTCAGGAAACAATACATTTACAGACAATATCAAAGAAAACACCCAAGTAAGCCAGTTCATAGTACATCAAAAGTAATATTCAAGACATTAGTAAAAGCTTAATGGAGCCTATTAAATAATGCGATAACGAATCCTACCTGATTCGGACTTAGTTTCTGGTCATTCTAAAGTTCGATGCCGTTTCGGCTACCGACCAAAGCAAAGACGTTCTTGCGCCAGTCACAAAAAAAATTCTGCTGATCGACAGCTCAACTAACCAATAGAAGAAGGATATCGCCCAGTCTTCCTCTCCGTGTGCCCGCCCTCTGAGTTGCAAGTGTGATACAATAGTCTTGCTGTGTAATAGTTAAAACCACTGATTGAAACTCGGATAATGCATTTGGCATAAACGTCCCAAGTCAAGTCTCAGCCAAATATATGTACATTCTAACTGTGCGATCTTATTGTATGGACATTTTTATCATCGCCAACATATGACTGTGATTGAGAATACATGTACTGCAGTAGACCCTCGGTGACTGAACCATCACAGCTAGCAAATCAAATCAAACTTTATTTGTCACATGCAATCGGATACAGTGTAGACCTTACCGTGAAATGCTTTACTTACAAGCCCTTAACCAACAGTGTAGACCTTACCGTGAAATGCTGACTGACAAGCCCTTAACCAACAGTGTAGACCTTACCGTGAAATGCTGACTTACAAGCCCTTAACCAACAGTGTAGACCTTACAGTGAAATGCTGACTTACAAGCCCTTAACCAACAGTGTAGACCTCACAGTGAAATGCTTTACTTACAAGCCCTTAACCAACAGTGTAGACCTTACGGTGAAATGCTGACTGACAAGCCCTTAACCAACAGTGTAGACCTCACAGTGAAATGCAGACTTACAAGCCCTTAACCAACAGTGTAGACCTTACAGTGAAATGCTGACTGACAAGCCCTTAACCAACAGTGTAGACCTTACAGTGAAATGCAGACTTACAAGCCCTTAACCAACAGTGCAGTTCAAGAAGAGTTAAGAAATTATTTACCAAATAAACTAAAATAAAAAATCATAAAAAGCACCGGTACTGAGTCAGTGTGGAGGTTATATACAGGGGGTACCGGTACTGAGTCAGTGTGGAGGTTATATACAGGGGGTACCGGTACTGAGTCAGTGTGGAGGTACAGAGTCAGTGTGGAGGTACTGAGTCAGTGTGGAGGTTATATACAGGGGGTACCGGTACTGAGTCAGTGTGGAGGTTATATACAGGGGGGTAACTGACTACAGGGGGTACTGAGTCAGTGTGGAGGTTATATACAGGGGTACCGGTACTGAGTCAGTGTGGAGGTTATATACACCGGTACTGAGTCAGTGTGGAGGTTATATACAGGGGTACCGGTACTGAGTCAGTGTGGAGGTTATATACAGGGGGTACCGGTACTGAGTCAGTGTGGAGGTTATATACAGGGGGTACCGGTACTGAGTCAGTGTGGAGGTTATATACAGGGGGTACCGGTACTGAGTCAGTGTGGAGGTTATATACAGGGGGTACCGGTACTGAGTCAGTGTGGAGGTTATATACAGGGGTACCGGTACTGAGTCAGTGTGGAGGTTATATACAGGAGGTACCAGTACTGAGTCAGTGTGGAGGTTATATACAGGGGGGGTACTGAGTCAGTGTGGAGGTTATATACAGGAGGTACCAGTACTGAGTCAGTGTGGAGGTTATATACAGGGGTACCGGTACTGAGTCAGTGTGGAGGTTATATACAGGGGGTACCAGTACTGAGTCAGTGTGGAGGTTATATCAGGTGTACTGGAGGTGGAGGTTATATACAGGGGGTACCGGTACTGAGTCAGTGTGGAGGTTATATACAGGAGGTACCGGTACTGAGTCAGTGTGGAGGTTATATACAGGGGGTACCGGTACTGAGTCAGTGTGGAGGTTATATACAGGAGGTACCGGTACTGAGTCAGTGTGGAGGTTATATACAGGGGGTACCGGTACTGAGTCAGTGTGGAGGTTATATACAGGAGGTACCAGTACTGAGTCAGTGTGGAGGTTATATACAGGAGGTACCAGTACTGAGTCAGTGTGGAGGTTATATACAGGAGGTACCGGTACTGAGTCAGTGTGGAGGTTATATACAGGGGGTACCGGTACTGAGTCAGTGTGGAGGTTATATACAGGAGGTACCAGTACTGAGTCAGTGTGGAGGTTATATACAGGGGGTACCGGTACAGAGTCAGTGTGGAGGTTATATACAGGAGGTACCAGTACAGAGTCAGTGTGGAGGTTATATACAGGGGGTACCGGTACAGAGTCAGTGTGGAGGTTATATACAGGAGGTACCAGTACAGAGTCAGTGTGGAGGTTATATACAGGAGGTACCAGTACAGAGTCAGTGTGGAGGTTATATACAGGGGGTACCGGTACAGAGTCAGTGTGGAGGTTATATACAGGAGGTACCAGTACAGAGTCAGTGTGGAGGTTATATACAGGGGGTACCAGTACTGAGTCAGTGTGGAGGTTATATACAGGGGGTACCGGTACTGAGTCAGTGTGGAGGTTATATACAGGAGGTACCAGTACAGAGTCAGTGTGGAGGTTATATACAGGGGGTACCAGTACTGAGTCAGTGTGGAGGTTATATACAGGGGGTACCGGTACTGAGTCAGTGTGGAGGTTATATACAGGGGGTACCGGTACTGAGTCAGTGTGGAGGTTATATACAGGGGGTACCGGTACAGAGTCAGTGTGGAGGTTATATACAGGAGGTACCGGTACAGAGTCAGTGTGGAGGTTATATACAGGGGGTACCAGTACTGAGTCAGTGTGGAGGTTATATACAGGGGGTACCGGTACTGAGTCAGTACCACCGGTACTGAGTCAGTGTGGAGGTTATATACAGGGGGTACCGGTACTGAGTCAGTGTGGAGGTTATATACAGTGTGGAGGTACCGGTACTGAGTCAGTGTGGAGGTTATTATATAGTCAGTGTGGAGGTTATATACAGGGGGTACCGGTACTGAGTCAGTGTGGAGGTTATATACAGGGGGTACCGGTACAGAGTCAGTGTGGAGGCTATATACAGGGGGTACCGGTACAGAGTCAATGTGCAGGGTACAGGTTATAGTTGAAGTCATTTGTACATGTAGGTAGGGGTGAAGTGACTATGTATAGGTAATAAACAACGAGTAGCAGCAGTGTACAAGAGGAGGGGGGTAAATGTAGATTGTCCAGTGGCCATTTAATGAATTGTTCAGCTGTCTTATGGCTTGGGGGTAGAAGCTGTTGAGGAGCCTTTTGGTCCTAGACTTGGTGCTCTGATTCTGCTTGCCGTGCTGTAGCAGAGAAAACAGACTATGACTTTGATGACTGGAGTCTCTAACAATTTTTTGGGGCGTTCCTCAGAAACCGCCTATTATATAGGTCCTGGATGGCAGAAAGCTTGGCCCCAGTGATGTACTGGGCCGTACGCACTACCCTCTGTAGCGACCTTACGGTCAGATGCCGAGCAGTTGCCATACCAGGCGGTGATGCAAACGGTCAGGATGCTCTCGACGGTGCATCATCATGAGGCTTTATCAATCAGTGGACTAAAACACAATGCTATTATTATGGTATCAAAATAGCATACAGTTCAGTCTACATGTGTTTTATTAGTAGTCAAACAAACAGCTAAATTAGCTTATTTTCTTTTTTACGAATACAACAACACCTCACAACACAACCCCTCTCCCCGACACATTAACGTTTTAAAATGTTTGTCAATCGTAAAGTATTTTTTGTCTGTCATGTCTTTTTCGTTATGTGTCGGACCCAGGAAGACAAGCCATTGTCGCCATTTGAGTCGGCTGATGGGGATCTCAGTAAAATCTCAATCTAAAAACATAATAATATACAGTATATATACAGTATGTAGCCACATGAAGAGCCCTGGCTCTGTCTGTATACAGTTTCAAGAGCAGAGTGGTGATAGACAGAAATGGCTTTCTGTCTGTATACCGTTTCAAGAGCACCCCCTAGTGGTGATAGACATAAATGGCTCTCTGTCTGTATACCGTTTCAAGAGCACCCCCTAGTGGTGATAGACAGAAATTGCTCTCTGTCTGTATACCGTTTCAAGAGCACCCCCTAGTGGTGATAGACAGAAATGGCTCTGTCTGTATACCGTTTCAAGAGCACCCCCTAGTGGTGATAGACAGAAATGGCTCTCTGTCTGTATACCGTTTCAAGACCACCTATCGATGATAGGTCGGCAAAGACACCGTATTTATTTGAGCTCTAAGGTTTTATAAATCAAACTGTTGTCAAAACTTGTCATCATTGGTTAAAGCTTTTCAGGCAGAAAACCTCAACTTGGTATGCTTATCCAATCAGAATAATAGAAGGTGGTTTTACATGTTGATTGCTCTGTGTGAGTGTTCTATGTGTGCTCGCGATAGAGAGATTTGAAGTATATCTATTCCTTTGGAACTTTTGCGAGTGTAATGATTACTTTTCATTTTTGATTGTTTATTTCACTTGTATTTATTATCCCTTTCACTTGCTTTGGCAATGTAAATATATGTTTCCAATGCTAAACATCAGAGAGAGAGAGAGAGGTAGAGAGAGAGGTAGAGGTAGAGATAACAAGTTGTGCGTAAAAGTACCCGCCGGCCACCATACATGCGTGTAAAAGTGAAGTACGGCGTCCAGTGCTCGCAGTTTCACAGATTAACAACACATTTGATTGGTTTAAAATCCGCATGCCCACTACTCTAAAAACTAACAGGGGTCATTGTGATTTGTGGAGTTGTTGAAGCGCGCTATACAACTGAGCGCCTCATGGGACAATCCTCTAGATTAGCGGTTGACGCAGAGGATGGATTTCGTAGATAGCAACCTGATACTGTACCGTACTGGTCGGTATACAGGGACGGGATGATCTAGAATGGACGAATGAAATGCTTTAAATGTAACGTATTTCGATACTCTTCCTATTATCAAATGAGCCAGTCGTTATAAGGATAGAATGTGTGTAGTCCTAATCTTTAAATAGGCTAGATGAGCTATGACGGGAGAGCTAAATATGGACCATTCCTGTTTCGATTCCAAAATGAAGAGACCCAACGGAATGGTGGCAGATTTGGTGCGTTTACAACACGGTCTTGTGGGACGTTTGTGATGGAGCCGTTTAACTTTCCCTCTAAAACACGCAGATGTAAGAATGAGTGTAACGGTACTTTAATGGTTGGAAGTAACATCTAAACCTTTTGGATAAAATGAATGTATTGTCGGGTTCTGCTCGCTCACTAACACCAGATAATAATCTCAGGTATACACGCGTAGACTACATTTAGCTGGCATGCCAAGTGTGTGAATAGGAGGAACTTTAAAATATCTATCCCGCCATTGTGCCCTTGGGTAAGGGCACTTAACCTATAACCTGCCCCAGGGCCGCTGTCCTGCCACTGACCGACCGGTGCCTCTCTCAACGTGTGTGTTTCTTCACCTAGGAGGATTTGGAAAGGCAGAAGACAACTTTTACTTTTGAAGTTTCACCCAACAATGGACTACACGAGGTATATTCTACTCTGTTCTGTCGTCGTAGAACACCGCAGTTGAAAATGAGGAAAGCCGTTTAAAAGAAGCGGTTAAACGCTTCCCATGGCTTGCCAACGTTACTCTGTATGGCTGCCTGTTTGCCGGCGGAGACTTTGTTCATCAGATGATCGCACAAAGAGAAGAGATGGACTGGAAACACACCAGAAATGTTGCCATAGTGGCCATCAGCTTCCATGGAAACTTTAATTATTTCTGGTTGCGGGCTTTGGAAAGCCGTTTCCCGGGAAAATCTCCCGGAATGCTCTTCCGCAAACTGCTCCTGGACCAAAGTTTTGCATCACCCTTGGCAACGAGTGTCTTCTACACAGGTAACGTGCATTTTAATGTGGGAAGTTTAATTGAACTGTTTCTATTGTAGCCTACAACCATTTTCTAATGTGTCCTACATAGAATAACCTTATATAGAGAAACAGACCAATGCGTCATGTCCATTGGGTAATAGGCCAAGGTTAGGCTCCTCTCCTAAAGCCTAACCTTGGATGTGTGTATTTGTAAACGCTGAACGTGATGAACGGACAGTGCTCTAACGTGTACTCGTTCAGAAGGTCGTGTGCGAAATGCACGAGGTTTGCGTGATTGCGTGAAATGGGCACAAGTGTGACCTACAGTTTGTACTCTCTCGCCGTCTTCATCTGCAGGAGTGAGTTTCTTGGAGAATAAAGACGACGTCTTCGAGGACTGGAGAGAAAAGTTCCTCAACACGTACAAGGTAAGATGAAATCAGAACGAACCGGAACCGACCGAGAGGCCGGATGGCCGGCCCACGCATACAGGCAGAGAAGGAAAGTCACCTTCCGCCCGCCTGGTGTGAGCTCACCCCCGATTAACCCAGATTATGGCACCGCTTTTGCGCAGCAATGGGCAGGCGGCCAGGGATACGGCAATGTATGACTATTACTGCCAGTCGAGCCCAACTCTTCCAGGCCCAACAACCGTTGTAAAATAATACTGACATCTGGGGAGAACATATTCCCCCCATTTAAATCAAATGAACGGGCAGTGTAGAACGTTAGAGGGGTGCTGCTGGAAGAAGTCCCATTGATCTGAGTTGGTAGATCTATAGATCTGGACATATAGAGAGGGATGCTGCTGGAAGAAGTCCCATTGATCTGAGTTGGTAGATCTATAGATCTGGACATATAGAGAGGGATGCTGCTGGAAGAAGTCCCATTGATCTGAGTTGGTAGATCTATAGATCTGGACATATAGAGAGGGATGCTGCTGGAAGAAGTCCCATTGATCTGAGTTGGTAGATCTATAGATCTGGACATATAGAGAGGGATGCTGCTGGAAGAAGTCCCATTGATCTGAGTGGTAGATCTATAGATCTGGACATATAGAGAGGGATGCTGCTGGAAGAAGTCCCATTGATCTGAGTTGGTAGATCTATAGATCTGGACATATAGAGAGGGATGCTGCTGGAAGAAGTCCCATTGATCTGAGTGGTAGATCTATAGATCTGGACATATAGAGAGGGATGCTGCTGGAAGAAGTCCCATTGGAAGAAGTCCCATCTGAGTTGGTAGATCTATAGATCTGGACATATAGAGAGGGATGCTGCTGGAAGAAGTCCCATTGATCTGAGTTGGTAGATCTATAGATCTGGACATATAGAGAGGGATGCTGCTGGAAGAAGTCCCATTGATCTGAGTTGGTAGATCTATAGATCTGGACATATAGAGAGGGATGCTGCTGGAAGAAGTCCCATTGATCTGAGTTGGTAGATCTATAGATCTGGACATATAGAGAGGGATGCTGCTGGAAGAAGTCCCATTGATCTGAGTTGGTAGATCTATAGATCTGGACATATAGAGAGGGATGCTGCTGGAAGAAGTCCCATTGATCTGAGTTGGTAGATCTATAGATCTGGACATATAGAGAGGGATGCTGCTGGAAGAAGTCCCATTGGTCTGAGTTTACATTTACATTTACATTTAAGACGCATTTATCCAGACGCACTTATCCAGAGCGACTTACAAAGGCGAGCAGGCCAGAGGTGGATGAACGCAGTGCCCTTGTTTGGGTGTAGGGCCTGATCAGAGCCTGGAGTTGGTAGATCTATAGATCTGGACATATAGAGAGGGGTGCTGCTGGAAGAAGTCCCATTGATCTGAGTTGGTAGATCTATAGATCTGGACATATAGAGAGGGGTGCTGCTGGAAGAAGTCTCTGATTGTTTTATGAGTGGAAAATCAAGCTTTATTTAAATTGCTTTGTTGTCACAGTCTAGCAATCCACTTTATGAAGGAAATACAAACGGAGAGAGAAACTAGACAGACAGACAGACAGACAGACAGACAGACAGACAGACAGACAGACAGACAGACAGACAGACAGACAGACAGACAGACAGACAGACAGACAGACAGACAGACAGACAGACTGCAGACAGACAGACAGACAGACAGACAGACAGACAGACAGACAGACAGACAGACAGACAGACAGACAGACAGACAGAGAGACAGACAGACAGACTGCATGAGAGAGAGACAGACAGACTGCATGAGAGAGAGACAGACAGACTGCATGAGAGAGAGACAGACAGACTGCATGAGAGAGAGACAGACAGACAGCATGAGAGAGAGACAGACAGACAGACAGACAGACAGACAGACAGACAGACAGACAGACAGACAGACAGACAGACAGACAGACAGACAGACTGCATGAGAGAGAGACAGACAGACAGACAGACAGACAGACAGACAGACAGACAGACAGACAGACAGACAGACAGACAGACAGACAGACAGACAGACAGACAGACAGACAGACAGACAGACAGACAGACAGACAGACAGACAGACAGACAGACTGCATGAGAGACAGACAGACAGACAGACAGACAGACAGACAGACAGACAGACAGACAGACAGACAGACAGACAGACAGACTGACTGACCAGACTTGCTAGTCAGTTTATGATGTGAAGGATGTGTGCTAGAACGGAGCTCTTGGAATACTGTATGAGACTTGGCTTGCTAGTCAGTTTATGATGTGAAGGATGTGTGCTAGAACGGAGCTCTTGGAATACTGTATGAGACTTGGCTTGATTATTAACATGTATCTTGTCTCTTTTAATTTCAGACTGGACTCATGTACTGGCCTTTCATGCAGGTAAATGATAAGGATGCTATTGATAGACAGCTGTAAATATCCCAGTGTATTGATGATAAACTACATTGTGTGAAGACATAACATCATGCTCTGAAATGTCCCCACCAACTAATACACATGCAGTGGAATTTACTATAAACATCAGGTTGACCCTGTCAATATAGTAATGTCACACACACACACACACACACACACACACACACACACACACACACACACACACACACACACACACACACACACACACACACACACACACACACACACACACACACACACACACACACACACACACACACACACACAGTTCTATTTCAGTATGATGGTTTATTTACTGTTGGACAGAACCACCTTCTTCTGCGGAAGTGATGATCTGATGTCATAATAGGGTGCTGGAATTTTAATGTTTGTGCTGTTCTAATAACTAATGTCTGTGTTCTATTCATGTGCTGTTCTAATAACTAATGTTTGTGTTCTATTCATGTGCTGTTCTAATAACTAATGTCTGTGTTCTATTCATGTGCTGTTCTAATAACTAATGTCTGTGTTCTATTCATGTGCTGTTCTAATAACTAATGTCTGTGTTCTATTCATGTGCTGTTCTAATAACTAATGTCTGTGTTCTATTCATGTGCTGTTCTAATAACTAATGTCTGTGTTCTATTCATGTGCTGTTCTAATAACTAATGTCTGTGTTCTATTCATGTGCTGTTCTAATAACTAATGTCTGTGTTCTATTCATGTGCTGTTCTAATAACTAATGTCTGTGTTCTATTCATGTGCTGTTCTAATAACTAATGTCTGTGTTCTATTCATGTGCTGTTCTAATAACTAATGTCTGTGTTCTATTCATGTGCTGTTCTAATAACTAATGTCTGTTCTATTCATGTGCTGTTCTAATAACTAATGTCTGTGTTCTATTCATGTGCTGTTCTAATAACTAATGTCTGTGTTCTATTCATGTGCTGTTCTAATAACTAATGTCTGTGTTCTATTCATGTCTGTTCTAATAACTAATGTCTGTGTTCTATTCATGTGCTGTTCTAATAACTCATGTCTGTGTTCTATTCATGTGCTGTTCTAATAACTCATGTCTGTGTTCTATTCATGTGCTGTTCTAATAACTCATGTCTGTGTTCTATTCATGTGCTGTTCTAATAACTCATGTCTGTGTTCTATTCATGTGCTGTTCTAATAACTAATGTCTGTGTTCTATTCATGTGCTGTTCTAATAACTAATGTCTGTGTTCTATTCATGTGCTGTTCTAATAACTAATGTCTGTGTTCTATTCATGTGCTGTTCTAATAACTAATGTCTGTGTTCTATTCATGTGCTGTTCTAATAACTAATGTCTGTGTTCTATTCATGTGCTGTTCTAATAACTCATGTCTGTGTTCTATTCATGTGCTGTTCTAATAACTAATGTCTGTGTTCTATTCATGTGCTGTAATAACTAATGTCTGTGTTCTATTCATGCGCTGTAATAACTAATGTCTGTGTTCTATTTCTATTCATGCGCTGTAATAATTCATGTGCTGTTCTAATAACTAACTAATGTCTGTGTTCTATTCATGTTCTATTCATGCGCTGTAATAACTAATGTCTGTGTTCTATTCATGCGCTGTAATAACTAATGTCTGTGTTCTATTCATGTGCTGTAATAACTAATGTCTGTGTTCTATTCATGTGCTGTAATAACTAATGTCTGTGTTCTAGTCATGTGCTGTAATAACTAATGTCTGTGTTAATGTGCTGTAATAATGTCTGTGTTCTATTCATGTGCTGTAATAATAACTAATGTCTGTGTTCTATTCATGCGCTGTAATAACTAATGTCTGTGTTCTAGTCATTGCTGTAATAACTAATGTCTGTGTTCTATTCATGTGCTGTTCTAATAACTAATGTCTGTGTTCTATTCATGTGCTGTTTATGTCTGTGTTCTATGTGCTGTTCTAATAACTAATGGCTGTGTTCTATTCATGTGCTGTTCTAATAACTAATGTCTGTGTTCTATTCATGTGCTGTAATAACTAATGTCTGTGTTCTATTCATGTGCTGTTCTAATAACTAATGTCTGTGTTCTATTCATGTGCTGTAATAACTAATGTCTGTGTTCTATTCATGCGCTGTAATAACTAATGTCTGTGTTCTATTCATGTGCTGTAATAACTAATGTCTGTGTTCTATTCATGCGCTGTAATAACTAATGTCTGTGTTCTATTCATGCGCTGTAATAACTAATGTCTGTGTTCTATTCATGTGCTGTAATAACTAATGTCTGTGTTCTATTCATGCGCTGTAATAACTAATGTCTGTGTTCTAGTCATGTGCTGTAATAACTAATGTCTGTGTTCTAGTCATGTGCTGTAATAACTAATGTCTGTGTTCTAGTCATGTGCTGTAATAACTAATGTCTGTGTTCATGCTGAATGAATCCTCCCTATCTGTCACTATCTGTAGCTGCAATTTGTCAGTACGCCCAGACCTTTGTTTTGAGAATGAAAGATATCTCAGTTTCAAGGTCTCAGCTTAGAGAGAAGCATCCTCGTGAGGTGTTGGTCTGTCACATGTTATGAACCAGTATTGGTCTGTCATGTTATGAACCAGTATTGGTCTGTCACATGTTATGAACCAGTATTGGTCTGTCACATGTTATGAACCAGTATTGGTCTGTCATGTTATGAACCAGTATTGGTCTGTCACATGTTATGAACCAGTATTGGTCTGTCATGTTATGAACCAGTATTGGTCTGTCAGTCAGTGGTGCAGTGTGCTGTAATACAATACTGGTGTTCTTTTCTGAGGCACTTCAAACTGACACCTGTTTTTATTTCCCCCTTCCTCCCACCCTCTTCTACCCTCTTCACCCCTACCTCTGCTTCTCCCTCCCTCTTCTACCCTCGTCACCCCTACCTCTGCTTCTCCCTCCCTCTTCACCCTCTGCTTCTCCCTCCCTCTTCTTCTCCCTCTCTCTTCTACCCTCGTCACCCTCTCCCTCTGCTTCTCCCTCCCTCTTCACCCCCTCACTCTCCCTCCCTCTTCACCCCTACCTCTGCTTCTCCCTCCCTCTTCTACCCTCGTCACCCTCTCCCTCTGCTTCTCCCTCCCTCTTCACCCTCCTCCTCTCCCTCCCTCTTCACCCTCTCCCTCTGCTTCTCCCTCCCTCTTCACCCCCTCACTCTCCCTCCCTCTTCACCCCTACCTCTGCTTCTCCCTCCCTCCCTCTTCACCCCTTCCCTCTTCACCCCTACCTCTGCTTCTCCCTCCCTCTTCACCCCCTCCCTCTCCTTCCCCCTCCCCCACTCACCCTCCCTCCCCCACTCACCCTCCCCAGTTCCTAAACTTCATCCTGATGCCTCTGTACCTGAGGACAGTCTTCATGGGCTGCTGTGCGTTCCTGTGGGCCACCTTCCTGTGTTTCTCCCGGCAGAGTGGGGACGGTACGGCCAGCGTGGCCCTCGCCTTCGTCCTGTATCCCAAACAGAGGCTGCAGGCCGCCCGGGAGGCCCACCTCGCCCGCAAGAAACAGAAAGAAGAGGAGGAACAGCAGCAGAGCACTGGCAACTAAATTAATTGGTTCAATGAGATTCGATTCAATTCAGGGAACAGGAAACAGAAGAGGACCTGAGCACTGAGAACTGAACTGAATTGGTTCAATGAGATTCGATTCAATTCAGGAAACAGAAGAGGACCTGAGCACTGAGAACTGAACTGATTTGGTTCAATGAGATTCGATTCAATTCAGGAAACAGGAAACAGAAGAGGACCTGAGCACTGAGAACTGAACTGCTAAAATGTTATTTCAAATGAATTTCAACAAAACGTTGTTATATCTCCCTGTCTTCAAGGGCAACAAGACAAGGAACGAGGGCATGGTTAGAGGGTGAGACCACAACGTCATCATGTGAGGCCAGGGCAGGCTCTCACACCTTACAAAAAAACAAAAAAACACATAGTGAAAACTGAATCAGTTGGATTGAATATAATTTTATTGATATCCTCAGGGGCGAGGACGAGTGAATATAACTTTATTGCTATCCTCAGGGGCGAGGACGAGTGAATATAACTTTATTGATATCCTCAGGGGCAAGGACGAGTGAATATAACTTTATTGATATCCTCAGGGGCAAGGAGGAATCATCGTTGGAATACAGTTATATAATTTATGCCTACTGTACATATACAAATACATCCATCTATTACAATGCCAGCAACACATACAGTGGGCTTAATACCTCCACCTAATACTATACCAGCAACACGTACAGTGGGCTTAATACCTCCACCTAATACTATACCAGCAACACCTACAGTGGGCCTAATACCTCCACCTAATACTATACCAGCAACACCTACAGTGGGCTTAATATCTCCACCTAATACTATACCAGCAACACGTACAGTGGGCTTAATACCTCCACCTAATACTATACCAGCAACACCTACAGTGGGCTTAATACCTCCACCTAATACTATACCAGCAACACCTACAGTGGGCTTAATATCTCCACCTAATACTACACCAGCAACACGTACAGTGGGCTTAATACCTCCACCTAATACTATACCAGCAACACGTACAGTGGGCTTAATACCTCCACCTAATACTATGCCAGCAACACGTACAGTGGGCCTACATTACAGACGTTACATCACTGATTCAATTCAATACAACTTTATCAATCCCGTCAAGCCAGAAAACACAGTCGGACACGGAACACATTGCTTACAGACATTCAGACTGTACAGGTGTAGAAGTGCAATACATTACGTGAAACAGAACAAGTCACTCTGAGATACATGTAAGTTGCTTGTAAGACAAACATGTTGGGTGGATGAGAGGAGGTGTTAGATGTTGTGATTTGCAGGGATGTTTCTCCTCTAGGGAGAGGAGATGTTAGATGCTCCTCAGGGAGAGGAGGTGTTAGATGTTGTGATTTGCAGGGATGTTCCTCAGGGAGAGGTGTTAGATGTTGTGATTTGCAGGGATGTTCCTCAGGGAGAGGAGGTGTTAGATGTTGTGATTTGCAGGGAGAGGAGGTGTTAGATGTTGTGATTTACAGGGATGTTCCTCAGGGAGAGGAGGTGTTAGGGAGAGGAGGTGTTAGATGTTGTGATTTGCAGGGATGTTCCTCCTCTAGGGAGAGGAGATGTTAGATGTTGTGATTTGCAGGGATGTTCCTCCTCTAGGGAGAGGAGGTGTTAGATGTTGTGATTTGCAGGGATGTTCCCAGGGGAGAGGAGGTGTTAGATGTTGTGATTTGCAGGGATGTTCCTCCTCTAGGGAGAGGAGGTGTTAGATGTTGTGATTTTCAGGGAGAGGAGGTGTTAGATGTTGTGATTTGCAGGGAGAGGAGGTGTTAGATGTTGTGATTTGCAGGGAGAGGAGGTGTTAGATGTTGTGATTTGCAGGGAGAGGAGGTGTTAGATGTTGTGATTTGTAGAGAGGTTCTTCAGGGTGTGTATTTGATGTTCATGTATATATGTAAAATGTGTTTATTCTATGCTCTCAATTTCTGTCCCATCGGTTGTGCCTTCTGTTGGTAACAAGAGCCCTTCATGTTCTGCTCTAGATTTAGTTAGTTCTTACTCAGATAAACTGGGTGTGTTTTTGTGTGTGTGTGTGTGTGTGTGTATATATATTTATACATTACCAGTCAAAAGTTTGGACACACCTATTCATTCAAGGGTTTTTCTTTATTTTTACTATTTTCTACATTGTAGAATAATACTGTAGACATCAAAACTATGAAATAACACATATGGAATCATGTTGTAACCAAAAAAAGTGTTAAAGAAATCTAAATATATTTTAGATTTTAGATTCTTCAAAGTAGCTACCCTTTGCCTTGATGACAGCTTTGCACACTCTTGACATTCTCTCAACCAGCTTCACCCGGAATGCTTTTCCAACTGTCTTGAAGGAGTTCCCACATTTGCTGAGCACTTGTTGGCTTTCCTTCACTCTGCTGTCCAACTCATCCCAAACCACCTCAATTGGGTTGAGATTGGATGATTGTGGAGGCCAGGTCATCTGGTGCAGCACTCCATCACGCTCCTTCTTGGTCGAATAGCCCTTACACAGCCTGGAGGTGTGTTGGGTCATTGTCCTGTTGAAAAACAAAATTATAGTCCCACTAAGCGCAAACCAGATGGGATGGTGTATCGCTGCAGAATGCTGTGGTAGTGTGCCTTTAAATCACTGTCATTTCTCTTTGCTTATTTGAGCTGTTCTTGCCATAATATGGTGTTTTACCAAAAAGGGCTATCTTCTGTATACCACCCCTACCTTGTCACAACACAACTGATTGGCTCAAACGCATTAAGAAGGAAAGAAATTCCCCAAATTAACTTTTGACAAGGCACACCTGTTAATTGAAATGCATTCCAGGTGACTACCTCATAAAGCTGGTTGAGAGAATGCCAAATGTGTTCAAAGCTGTCAACAAGGCAAAGGGTGGCAACTTTGAAGAATCTGTTTAATTTGTTTAACACAACATTGGTTACTACATGATTCCATATGTGTTATTTCATTGTTTTTATGTCTTCACTATTATTCTACAATGTAAAAAAAAAAGTCTAAATTAAATCCGTAGAATGAGTAGTTGTGTCCCAACTGTTGACTGGTACTGTGTTGTAGAACTCATCTCCAGATTGACCATTGAAGGATAAAGTGCTACCCTGTCCGCTTATAATATATGTAATAATAATAATATAATATATGCCATTTAGCAGACGCTTTTATCCAAAGCGACTTACAGTCATGTGTGCATACATTCTACGTATGGGTGGTCCCGGGGATCGAACCCACTACCCTGGCGTTACAAGCGCCATGCTCTACCAACTGAGCTACAGAAGGACCACCCCAGAGTGAAGGCGGTTACTTGAATTGTTTATTTATTTTAACCTACCAGGTTGCCATCGACCCGGTGACCTTATAACGTACATATATCAATGAACAAGAGGTATACATACCATTAGGGCTGCAAAATATCCCAAATTCATAGGTTTTCCAGAAATACCCATTGGAGGATTCCCGGATTTCCTCCTTATTCCTTGCCAATTCCAGTTTTTGTTTTTCCAACCCTGGGAGTCTGGGAAATGTTCAGGAATTTCGCATCCCATCAAGGTAGGGAAGATCTGCGACATTCTTTACTTAAGTCAAACCTTACTGTGGAATTTTCCACAAATTCCCAGGTTTTCCACAAATCCCGGTTGAAATATTCCTGGAATCTGAAGGGTATAAGAAAGAAATCTGTGGAGACTGGGATTTACTCAGTTCCACCCTACTGTATAATCTACATAAGAGGTGTTAGTATGACACATATTGGACTCAACATTTGTGCCCTGTGTTTACTGTTACATAGACCAGTTGTGTCATGGCATTACATTGAATGAATAGATGGAGAAATAAAAATCCAAGCTCAAGTCATACCTCCTTTTCTTCGCCTCTTCAAGTAGAAGTTATCACGTTAGTAGAGGTACTTACTGTACAGACAGAGGTATATTAGCCTCAAACCTCACAGGCTAAGATCAGGATTCAAATGTTCATGCTTTGTCAGCTACGCGCCATTTAAAATCAATTTCTCAATGAGCTGACGAACGTAGCGTTGACCAGCATCTTGTTACTAAACAAAAAAAAAGAAATAAACATCCTCTCACTGTCGACTGAGTTTATTTTCAGCAAACGTAACATGTGTAAATATCTGTATGAACGTAACAAGATTCAACAACTGAGACGTAAACTGAACTGTAAAGGCCTCGGTGTAATGTTCATCCCTTCGACGATAAACGCGAATTCGTCCATGACCCCTGGTGAGACAAAACCGCGACTCGTCACTGAAGAGCACTTTTTGCCAGTCCTGTCTCATCCAGCGAAGGTGTGTTTGTGCCCATAGGCAACGTTGTTGCCAGTGAGGTCCTGCCTTACAACAGGCCTACAAGCCCTCAGTCCAGCCTCTCTCAGGCTATTGCAGACAGTCTGAGCACTGATGGAGGGATTGTGTGTTCCTGATGTAACTCGGGCAGTTGTTGCCATCCTGTACCTGTCCAGCAGGTGTGATGTTCAGATGTACCTATCCTGTGCAGGTGTTGTTACACATGGTCTGCCACTGCGAAGAAGATCAGCTGTCTCCCTGTAGCGCTGTCTTAGGCGTCTCACAGTACGAACAGTGCAATTTAGTGCCCTGGCCACATCTGCAGTCCTCATGCCTCCTTGCAGCATGCCTAAGGCACGTTCACACAGATGCGCAGGGACCCTGGGCATCTTTCTTTTGGTGTTATTCAGAGTCAGTAGAAAGGCCTCTTTAGTGTCCTAAGTTTTCATAACTGTGACCTTAATTACCGTCTGTAAGCTGTTAGTGTCTTAACGGCCGTTCCACAAGTGCATGTTTAGTCATTGTTTATGGTTCATTGAACAAGCATGGAAACAGTGCGTAAACCCTTCACAATTAAGATCTGTGAAGGTATTTGGATTTTTACGAATTATCTTTGAAAGACAGGGTTCTAAAAAGGGGGCATTTCTTTTTTTGCTGAGTTTATAACATGGTGTAGTAGTTAGCAGAGTGAAGGCTCATCATAACATGGTGTAGTAGTTAGCAGAGTGAAGGCTCACCATAACATGGTGTAGTAGTTAGCAGAGTGAAGGCTCACCATAACATGGTGTAGTAGTCGGCAGGGTGAAGGCTCATCATAACATGGTGTAGTAGTTAGCAGAGTGAAGGCTCATCATAACATGGTGTAGTAGTTAGCAGAGTGAAGGCTCACCATAACATGGTGTAGTAGTTAGCAGAGTGAAGGCTCACCATAACATGGTGTAGTAGTCGGCAGGGTGAAGGCTCATCATAACATGGTGTAGTAGTTAGCAGAGTGAAGGCTCATCATAACATGGTGTAGTAGTTAGCAGAGTGAAGGCTCATCATAACATGGTGTAGTAGTTAGCAGAGTGAAGGCTCACCATAACATGGTGTAGTAGTCGGCAGGGTGAAGGCTCATCATAACATGGTGTAGTAGTTAGCAGAGTGAAGGCTCATCATAACATGGTGTAGTAGTTAGCAGAGTGAAGGCTCATCATAACATGGTGTAGTAGTCGGCAGGGTGAAGGCTCATCATAACATGGTGTAGTAGTTAGCAGAGTGAAGGCTCATCATAACATGGTGTAGTAGTCGGCAGAGTGAAGGCTCATCATAACAATAACATGGTGTAGTAGTTAGCAGAGTGAAGGCTCATCATAACATGGTGTAGTAGTTAGCAGAGTGAAGGCTCATCATAACAATAACATGGTGTAGTAGTCGGCAGAGTGAAGGCTCATCATAACAATAACATGGTGTAGTAGTCGGCAGAGTGAAGGCTCATCATAACAATAACATGGTGTAGTAGTTAGCAGAGTGAAGGCTCACCATAACAATAACATGGTGTAGTAGTCGGCAGAGTGAAGGCTCATCATAACATGGTGTAGTAGTTAGCAGAGTGAAGGCTCACCATAACATGGTGTAGTAGTTAGCAGGGTGAAGGCTCATCATAACATGGTGTAGTAGTTAGCAGGGTGAAGGCTCATCATAACATGGTGTAGTAGTTAGCAGAGTGAAGGCTCATCATAACATGGTGTAGTAGTTAGCAGAGTGAAGGCTCATCATAACATGGTGTAGTAGTTAGCAGAGTGAAGGCTCACCATAACATGGTGTAGTAGTTAGCAGGGTGAAGGCTCATCATAACAATAACATGGTGTAGTAGTTGGCAGGGTGAAGGCTCATCATAACAATAACATGGTGTAGTAGTTAGCAGAGTGAAGGCTCATCATAACAATAACATGGTGTGTAGTAGTCATAACATGGTGTAGTAGTAGCAGAGTGAAGGCTCTCATAACATGGTGTAGTAGTTAGCAGAGTGAAGGCTCATCATAACATGGTGTAGTAGTTAGCAGAGTGAAGGCTCATCATAACATGGTGTAGTAGTTAGCAGAGTGAAGGCTCACCATAACATGGTGTAGTAGTTAGCAGGGTGAAGGCTCATCATAACAATAACATGGTGTAGTAGTTGGCAGGGTGAAGGCTCATCATAACAATAACATGGTGTAGTAGTTAGCAGAGTGAAGGCTCATCATAACAATAACATGGTGTAGTAGTTAGCAGAGTGAAGGCTCATCATAACAATAACATGGTGTAGTAGTCGGCAGAGTGAAGGCTCATCATAACATGGTGTAGTAGTTAGCAGAGTGAAGGCTCACCATAACATGGTGTAGTAGGTAGCAGAGTGAAGGCTCACCATAACATGGTGTAGTAGGTAGCAGAGTTCCTAAGACCAGGATTGGGGACCACTGGTGTAGCATGTTGGCTGGAGTACATCAGTGACTTTCACCTTCACTGGAGTACATCAGTGACTTTCACCTTCACTGGAGTACATCAGTGACTTTCACCTTCACTGGAGTTCATCAGTGACCTTCACCTTCACTGGAGTTCATCAGTGACCTTCACCTTCACTGGAGTTCATCAGTGACCTTCACCTTCGCTGAGATGTAAAGCCAACTGTCATGGAGAGACAGACTAATCTCTTACTCTGTTGGCGAAGACTGTTGGCGGTTGACTACGAGTGACGTGTGATGTTGCCCCATTAGGTCCAGCTCCGCTTGGCGTCAGCCTGGTCCCCAGATCTGGTTGAGATTTGGACTGCTCCTCCGTTGTCATTGTTGGCATGACAACTCCAGGAGTCATCGGCAGTAGAGCAGAAGCAGATTGGCCCGCAGGCTAGCTTGGGGTAGAACACAATGTACTCTGACAGCGGTGCCTCTGCCGTGACCTGGATAGATCACACAGTCAGGGTGCTGCGCAGTAGGAAGAGGTCAAAGGGCGATGAATGAAGTGGACAGCAGAGCCATATATTTAGAAAAGCTCAGCCAGCTTTTAAAGAACTCTTTGAACATTGTTCTAAATTCTAGACATTCAGTTTCAGGGTAGCCTAGTGGTTAGAGCGTTGGACTAGTAACCGAAAGGTTGCAAGTTCAAATCCCCGAGCTGACAAGGTACAAAATCTGTCGTTCTGCCCCTGAACAGGCAGTTAACCCACTGTTCCTAGGCAGTCATTGAAAATAAGAATTTGTTCTTAACTGACTTGCCTAGTAAAATAAAGGTTATAAAAAATGTTAAAAATAGATTCAGACCTGGGGGGGTCTCTATATAGGTCTCTAATATAGCATCGTGTTTAAATATTCCCTGTGGGGAAATGTTAATGGGGAACCAACATGGCCGCCTTTAGAATATTGTGGTGTCGTGTAAATGCTACGTCAACGTCCCAACTCTAAATGTCTCTGATGGTCACTAATGGGAGTCTCGTTACAGTGTGTTCCCAGTCCTCACATTGTTTCAATAAACCACACAGGAGCATCAGTCAATCAGTGTGCAGTGTTCTTTTACCTTGTGATATTGGAATCCCCTGGCAACCCCGTAATCTGAGCCCCTTAGTGTGGTGGACGTGAAGCTAAACAACTTCATTCTGACCTCAACTGCTCTCGTACTGAAGGTCACTAAGTGTGCATTCAAAATGGCACCCAGGACCAGGACTCAGGTCTAAAGTAGTGCACTATGTAGGGAATAGGGTGCCACGCGTCTGTGATTGACAGGTGAAGACAGACACTGATCTGTTTAATCTGCTGCTGGTGGTGATGTCACACGGTGGCCCAGACCAGACGTCATGGTTTACTGTGGTGTAAACATCATCTACTCTATTCAGAGAGAGAGAGCAGATCCTGTAGATTTCTCTTGGTGTGTGTGTGTGTGTGTGTGTGTGTGTGTGTGTGTGTGTGTGTGTGTGTGTGTGTGTGTGTGTGTGTGTGTGTGTGTGTGTGTGTGTGTGTGTGTGTGTGTGTGTGTGTGTGTGTGTGTGTGTGTGGTGCGTCTGTTTGTGAGTGAGTGAGTGAGAGAGAGAGAGAGAGAGAGAAAACAGCGTGGGGCCCTGCCTGCTGATAGTTAGCATGTGAATTAACCAGGATCACATTGGTAATCTCTGAAGGTGCAAAGTTACTCAGACATCCCTGCTTGGCTGACCTCCGACCCCTGGGAAATAAAGTATTTGAACTCCTAGAACCTGGCTGGGCCCTGTCCAGAAACAGCCCCTAACCCCTCTACCCATGGCTGGGCCCTGTCCAGGAACAGCCCCTAACCCCTCTACCCATGGCTGGGCCCTGTCCAGGAACAGCCCCTAACCCCTCTACCTATGGCTGGGCCCTGGCTGGGCCCTGTCCAGAAACAGCCCCTAACCCCTCTACCCATGGCTGGGCCCTGTCCAGGAACAGCCCCTAACCCCTCTACCCATGGCTGGGCCCTGTCCAGGAACAGCCCCTAACCCCTCTACCCATGGCTGGGCCCTGTCCAGAAACAGCCCTTAACCCCTCTACCCATGGCTACTGTCTACTCTCTGTGGTCTAGGCCTCTGGGCTGTTTGTGATGTTTCTGGACAGGGTCCTGGAGAAGGCCTACTGTCTACTCTGTGTGGTCTGGGGCCCTGGAGAAGGCCTACTGTCTACTCTCTGTGGCCTAGGGCCCTGGAGAAGGCCTACTGTCTACTCTCTGTGGTCTAGGCCTCTGGGCTGTTTGTGATGTTTCTGGACAGGGTCCTGGAGAAGGCCTACTGTCTACTCTCTGTGGCCTAGGGCCCTGGAGAAGGCCTACTGTCTACTCTCTGTGGCCTAGGGCACTGGAGAAGGTCTACTGTCTACTCTCTGTAATCTAGGGCCCTGGAGAAGGCCTACTGTCTACTCTCTGTGGTCTAGGGCCCTGGAGAAGGCCTACTGTCTACTCTCTGTGGTCAGGCCTCTGGGCTGTTTGTGATGTTTCTAGACAGGGCACTGGAGAAGGTCTACTGTCTACTCTCTGCCGACATGGAGAATGCAATACTGATCATCTGAAACTGTCCCAATGAATGCATCGACATTGGGATTTTATAATTTGATGTTTAAAAGCAAAGTGTGTTTTGACTATAATGATGAACCGTGTGTGTTTTGACTATAATGATGAACCGTGTGTGTTTTGACTATAATGATGAACCTAGTGGGGGTTTTGACTATAATGATGAACCGTGTGTGTTTTGACTATAATGATGAACCGTGTGTGTTTTGACTATAATGATGAACCGTGTGTGTTTTGACTATAATGATGAACCGTGTGTGTTTTGACTATAATGATGAACAGTGTGCGTTTTGACTATAATGATGAACCTAGTGGGGGTTTTGACTATAATGATGAACCTAGTGGGGGTTTTGACTATAATGATGAACCATGTGTGTTTTGACTATAATGATGATCCGTGTGTGTTTTGACTATAATGATGATCCGTGTGTGTTTTGACTATAATGATGATCCGTGTGTGATTCGTGAAAAGAATGGAAATGCCTTGGTCATAACATGAGTAACACATTTTCTTTATGATGATTTGTGGAAAAATACCCATTGTATAAATGGATAGATTAACAGTGGGTCAAAATAAAAGGCTTTAAAGTTAAAGGTATTTGAGAGTTCTCATTATTTCATTGAAATGATCCAAAAATAATCTTGACAGAATGTTACATTCAATTTTAACTGTAGTTTCTTCCATTCGGCTACAGGTGGAGACATCTGCCCCACTGAACAGGCATGCAGTCTCCTCACTGTCCCCTAACAGTTTCTGCAATAGGTTTAGGCATGCAGTCTCCTCACTGTCCCCTAACAGTTTCTGCAATATGTTTAGGAATGCAGTCTCCTCACTGTCTCCTAACAGTTTCTGCAATATGTTTAGGAATGCAGTCTCCTCACTGTCCCCTAACAGTTTCTGCAATAGGTTTAGGCATGCAGTCTCCTCACTGTCTCCTAACAGTCTCTGCAATATGTTTAGGAATGCAGTCTCCTCACTGTCTCCTAACAGTCTCTGCAATATGTTTAGGCATGCAGTCTCCTCATAACAAAATGGACAGGCAAGACTCATAACAAAATGGACAGGCTCATAACAAAATGGACAGGGCTCATAACAAAATGGACAGGCTCATAACAAAATGGACAGGCAAGACTCATAACAAAATGGACAGGCTCATAACAAAATGGACAGGCTAGACTCATAACAAAATGGACAGACTCATAACAAAATGGACAGGCTAGACTCATAACAAAATGGACAGGCTCATAAAATGGACAGGCTCATAACAAAATGGACAGGCAAGACTCATAACAAAATGGACAAGCTCATAACAAAATGGACAGGCTAGACTCATAACAAAATGGACAGGCTCATAACAAAATGGACAGGCTATAACAAAATGGACAGGCTCATAACAAAATGGACAGGCTCATAACAAAAGGGACAGGCTCATAACAAAACAGGTAGCTGTGCTAGAAGAGTAGGACATAGGAATGTATTCCAGTGATCACATTCAGAGGACTAAAATTGTTTTAACTTTATTACCTAAAGATCTAGAATCAGATTATTTAATTCCAATCAGTAAAGTCGTCAATAGCCTGATGAAAAATGATTTTACGGTACCAGTGAAACGGTCGTCACTAGTAAACACACCACAAGGCACATCTACCCGACCAATCAGATGGAGTGGGATGACACGTATGCCAATGTAGTGGCATTATCCCGTGTTCACGTGCTAGTCGGAACTAGGAAAGTCTGAAACTTGCCATGTTCAACGCAGCACGTGTATTTTTATTTTTTATTTTGAACCTTTAACTAGGTAAGTCAGTTAAGAAAGAATTTATTATTTTCAATGACGGCCTTGGAACAGTGGGTTAACTGCCTTGTTCAGGGGCAGAACGACAGATATTGACCTTGTCTGCAACCTTTCGGTTACGAGTCCAACGCTCTAACCACTAGGCTACCTGCCGCTTCAACTACATCACTTAACAAGTCGCCATTTCAGAGTTGACTAGTTCCGACTAGCACGTGAACACGGCAATACTGATGGTACGTTTACATAGCAGGTTAAGATAACCTCATTCTCCTAACCTGCCACGTTGATTAAGAAAAGTATTGGTTACATACAAAGTGTCTTGCACAACTAACTTAATTGGGTTGTATCACTTTCCTCATTTATTTCGGAATCCACCACTTTAAACATAATTTGCATGATGATGCGCGAGTGGAGAATTTCATACAAGCACATTTTTCATCCCAATTCCCTCTCGTCGTTTACATATGATCTTTATCAAGAAAGTGACAGAGAGCGAGAACGAAGGAGTTGAGCAAAATCCAATTGAGAGAAAGGCCATACGTTTCCGTTACCTCATTGATTTGGTTATTTATTAGCTATAATATAACCAACGGTGGCCTGTTTTAAATGCAAAGTGGTAATCGGATGTCTTATTCCAGCCTGGTCTCAAAGACCAGACGTAACATAGTACGTGGAAGTCCAGGACACTCAAATTAGTATGATACAGTGCAATCAGAAAGTATCCTGAACCCTTGACTTTACAGCCTTATTCTTAAGTTGATAACTGTTGCTTCCCCCCCCCCCCAACCCCATAACGACAGAACAAAAACAGGTTTAGAAATGTTGGCTAAATGTATTAATAAAAAAAACTGAAATATCACATTTACATAAGTATTCAAACCCTTTACTCAGTACTTTGTTGAAGCACCTTTGGCAGCGATCAGTCTTCTTGGGTATGACGCTACACCTGTATTTGGGCAGTTTCTCCCATTCATCTCTGCAGATCCTCTCAAGCTCTGTCAGGTTGGATGGGGAGCGTCGCTGCACAGCTATTTTCAGGTCTCTCCAGAGATGTTCGGTCGAATTCAAGTCCAGATTCTGTCTGTGCCACTCAAGAACATTCAGACTCAAGGACATTCTCAGTCCCTGTCGCTGAAAAACATCCCCACAGCATGATGCCACCACCACCATGCTTCACCGTAGGGATGGTGCCATGTTTCCTTCAGACGTGACACTTGGCATTCAGGCTTAAGAGTTCAATCTTGGTTATCCAAGAAGAGAATTTGTTTCCAATCTTTTAGTCCTTTAGATGCCTTTTGGCAAACTCCAAGCGGACTGTGGTGTGCCTTTTACGGAGGAGTGGTTTCCATCAGGCCACTCTACCATAAAGGCCTGATTGGTGAAGTGCTGCAGAGATGGTTGTCATTCCGGAAGGTTCTCTCATTTCCACAGAGGAACTCTAGAGCTCTGTCAGAGTGACCATCAGGTTCTTGATCACCTCCCTGACCAAGTCCCTTCTCCCCTGATTGTTCAGTTTGGCCAGGCGGCCAGCTCTCGCAAGAGTCTTGATGGTTCCAAACTTCTTAATTTAAGAATGATGGAGGCCACTGTGTTCTTGGGGACCTTCAATGCTTCAGACATGTTTTGGTACCCTTCCCCAGAACTGTGCCTCGACACAATCCTGTCTCTGAGCTCTACGGACAATTCCTTCGACCTCATTGCTCGGTTTTTGCTCTGACATGCACTGTCAACTGTAGGACCTTATATAGACAGGTGTGTACCTTTCCAAATCATGTCCAATCAATTCAATTTAACACAGGTGAACTCCAATCAAGTTGAAGAACCATCTCAAGGCTGATAAATGGAAACAGACTGTACCTGAGATCAATTTCAAGGCTCATCACAAAGGATCTGAAAACCTATGCAAGTAAGGTATCTGTTTCAGATTTGTTTTTATAAATTAGCAAAAATGTATAAACCTGTTTTCACTTTATCATTAGCGGGTATGGTGTGTAGATTGATGAACATTTAATTTAATCCATTTTAGAATAAGGCTGTAACGTAACAGAATGTGGTAAAAGGGGTCTGAATACTTTCTGAATGCACCGTATGTTACGTTTGGTTTGGTTACTGAAGTCAGATGGCTGGGTAGGTGTATAACACACAGCCAAAGGTTAAGAGTTTGAATCTCATCACGGACAACTTTAGCATTTTAGCTACTTTGCAACTACTTAGCATGTTAGCTAACCCTTCCCCTAACCTAACCGCTAGCCTGGCTAACATTACCCACCTAGCTTGAATTCGTAACATAGCATATTTTCTGCAAATTCGTAAAATAGAATATTAATTGTACTTCGTAAGATATCATACGGAATGGGTGATGGACATCTACAGATTAATATATACCATACGAGACAGAGTAAAATGGAGCCTATCGGTTTTACGTACAGAATAATACCAAATGCTCCGAGACCAGGTTGCTTATTCAAGGAAAGGGAATACTTAGTTGTAAAACAATGCACTCAACCAGATCAACCAATCAGATTGCAAGCTAATCATGTTGGCCCTTACTCAAGAGTTAGGAGTAAACCTATTTTGGTTTACTCCAATATCTACATGCCATTATATATATTTTTTTAAATTGATACATCTTGATTTTCAATTTTTTTTTTTTTAATGCACAAGTAAAACCTACACAGATTTTTTATTTTTAAACAGTCATTAATGCATATTTAGAAATGGTCTGATTTAAGATTAAACATCAACACTTAAGGTCAACCCTTTTACTTTATTTGGGCACTTCAAAAACAAATTTTATTTGTCACATGCACCGAATATAACAGGTGTAGACTTGACCGTGAAATTCTTGCTTACAGCCCTTCACAACGATACAAAGTAAAAAACAAACATGGGGATTGTAACAAGAGGAATAGAATACACAATAATAACACTATATACAGAGATTACCAGTACCAGATCAATGTGCAGCTATATACAGGGATTACCAGTACCAGATCAATGTGCAGCTATATACAGGGATTACCAGATCAATGTGCAGCTATATACAGGAAGTACCAGATCAATGTGCAGCTATATACAGGAAGTACCAGATCAATGTGCAGCTATATACAGGGATTACCAGTACCAGATCAATGTGCAGCTATATACAGGAAGTACCAGATCAATGTGCAGCTATATACAGGGATTACCAGTACCAGATCAATGTGCAGCTATATACAGGAAGTACCAGATCAATGTGCAGCTATATACAGGGATTACCAGTACCAGATCAATGTGCAGCTATATACAGGGATTACCAGTACCAGATCAATGTGCAGCTATATACAGGGATTACCAGATCAATGTGCAGCTATATACAGGGATTACCAGTACCAGATCAATGTGCAGCTATATACAGGGATTACCAGTACCAGATCAATGTGCAGCTATATACAGGGATTACCAGATCAATGTGCAGCTATACACAGGGATTACCAGATCAATGTGCAGCTATACACAGGGATTACCAGATCAATGTGCAGCTATACACAGGGATTACCAGTACCAGATCAATGTGCAGCTATACACAGGGAGTACCAGTACCAGATCAATGTGCAGCTATATACAGGGAGGACCAGTACCAGATCAATGTGCAGCTATATACAGGGATTACCAGGTCAATGTGGAGCTATATACAGGGAGTACCAGTACCAGATCAATGTGCAGCTATATACAGGGAGTACCAGTACCAGATCAATGTGCAGCTATATACAGGGATTACCAGTACCAGATCAATGTGCAGTTTATATACAGGGATTACCAGTACCAGGTTAATGTGCAGCTATATACAGGGATTACCAGATCAATGTGCAACTATATATAGGGATTACCAGATCAATGTGCAGCTATACACAGGGATTACCAGATCAATGTGCAGCTATATACAGGGATTACCAGATCAATGTGCAGCTATACACAGGGATTACCAGATCAATGTGCAGCTATACACAGGGATTACCAGATCAATGTGCAGCTATACACAGGGATTACCAGTACCAGATCAATGTGCAGCTATACACAGGGAGTACCAGTACCAGATCAATGTGCAGCTATATACAGGGAGGACCAGTACCAGATCAATGTGCAGCTATATACAGGGATTACCAGATCAATGTGCAGCTATATACAGGGATTACCAGTACCAGATCAATGTGCAGCTATATACAGGGATTACCAGTACCAGATCAATGTGCAGCTATATACAGGAAGTACCAGATCAATGTGCAGCTATATACAGGGATTACCAGTACCAGATCAATGTGCAGCTATATACAGGGATTACCAGTACCAGATCAATGTGCAGCTATATACAGGGATTACCAGATCAATGTGCAGCTATATACAGGGATTACCAGTACCAGATCAATGTGCAGCTATATACAGGGATTACCAGTACCAGATCAATGTGCAGCTATATACAGGGATTACCAGATCAATGTGCAGCTATACACAGGGATTACCAGATCAATGTGCAGCTATACACAGGGATTACCAGATCAATGTGCAGCTATACACAGGGATTACCAGTACCAGATCAATGTGCAGCTATACACAGGGAGTACCAGTACCAGATCAATGTGCAGCTATATACAGGAGGACCAGTACCAGATCAATGTGCAGCTATATACAGGGATTACCAGGTCAATGTGGAGCTATATACAGGGAGTACCAGTACCAGATCAATGTGCAGCTATATACAGGGAGTACCAGTACCAGATCAATGTGCAGCTATATACAGGGATTACCAGTACCAGATCAATGTGCAGTTTATATACAGGGATTACCAGTACCAGGTTAATGTGCAGCTATATACAGGGATTACCAGATCAATGTGCAACTATATATAGGGATTACCAGATCAATGTGCAGCTATACACAGGGATTACCAGATCAATGTGCAGCTATATACAGGGATTACCAGATCAATGTGCAGCTATACACAGGGATTACCAGATCAATGTGCAGCTATACACAGGGATTACCAGATCAATGTGCAGCTATACACAGGGATTACCAGTACCAGATCAATGTGCAGCTATACACAGGGAGTACCAGTACCAGATCAATGTGCAGCTATATACAGGGAGGACCAGTACCAGATCAATGTGCAGCTATATACAGGGATTACCAGGTCAATGTGGAGCTATATACAGGGAGTACCAGTACCAGATCAATGTGCAGCTATATACAGGGAGTACCAGTACCAGATCAATGTGCAGCTATATACAGGGATTACCAGTACCAGATCAATGTGCAGTTTATATACAGGGATTACCAGTACCAGGTTAATGTGCAGCTATATACAGGGATTACCAGATCAATGTGCAACTATATATATTACCAGATCAATGTGCAGCTATACACAGGGATTACCAGATCAATGTGCAGCTATATACAGGATTACCAGATCAATGTGCAGCTATACACAGGGATTACCAGATCAATGTGCAGCTAACACAGGGATTACCAGATCAATGTGCAGCTATACAGGGATTACCAGTACCAGATCAATGTGCAGCTATACACAGGGAGTACCAGTACCAGATCAATGTGCAGCTATATACAGGGAGGACCAGTACCAGATCAATGTGCAGCTATATACAGGGATTACCAGGTCAATGTGGAGCTACAGGGAGTACCAGATCAAAGCAAGAGTACCAGTACCAGATCAATGTGCAGCTATATACAGGGAGTACCAGTACCAGATCAATGTGCAGCTATATACAGGGATTACCAGTACCAGATCAATGTGCAGTTTATATACAGGGATTACCAGTACCAGGTTAATGTGCAGCTATATACAGGGATTACCAGATCAATGTGCAACTATATACAGGAAGTACCAGATCAATGTGCGACTAAATACAGGAAGTACCAGATCAATGTGAGACTATATACAGGAAGTACCAGATCAAGGAGATAAATGTGCAGGGTAAAGTGACAAGGCATCAGGACAGACCATAATAAAATAAAGTACAGAGTAGCTGCAGATGAGTGGAACAGTGTGTTTATATGCCTCCTAAATGACTTACTATAGTTATGTATTTGTTTTACATTACAGATGAGAAAACATGTTTTTATGAAGTTGTTAATGTAACAGTATAACTTTAATCTAGCTAGCCATTTCACATCTGTTACATTAACAGAATATTAACATTAGTTGAAATAAAAAAGGTACACTACCCAAAATATACTCAATTGGTGGCAGAACCCACACAGTCATCAGCCTATAGGATAAATACCAACATATCCACTCAGCCCTACTAACCTAGGCTCAATACCAACAAGATATCCACTCAGCCCTACTAACCTAGGCTCAATACCAACAAGATATCCACTCAGCCCTACTAACCTAGGCTCAAAACCAACAAGGTATCCACGCAGCCCTACTAACCTAGGCTCAATGCCAACAAGGTATCCACGCAGCCCTACTAACCTAGGCTCAATACCAACAAGGTATCCACGCAGCCCTACTAACCTAGGCTCAATGCCAACAAGATATCCACTCAGCCCTACTAACCTAGGCTCAATGCCAACAAGATATCCACTCAGCCCTACTAACCTAGGCTCAATGCCAACAAGGTATCCACGCAGCCCTACTAACCTAGGCTCAATACCAACAAGGTATCCACGCAGCCCTACTAACCTAGGCTCAATACCAACAAGGTATCCACGCAGCCCTACTAACCTAGGCTCAATGCCAACAAGATATCCACTCAGCCCTACTAACCTAGGCTCAATACCAACAAGGTATCCACGCAGCCCTACTAACCTAGGCTCAATGCCAACAAGGTATCCACGCAGCCCTACTAACCTAGGCTCAATGCCAACAAGATATCCACTCAGCCCTACTAACCTAGGCTCAATGCCAACAAGGTATCCACGCTCACTATGTCCTCTGTATGCTGTTCTAACCCATCTATGAAAGGGTGTGATGCACTCTTGGTTGGAATGAGGTCCATGTCCATCTCAGCTTTTCTCTTCCTTGGAGAAAAGGTCAGTGGAAGGTCTTTATCCTGTGGAACATGGGCCTTCATATCCAGCAACACGCTTCTGAGCTGTGAAGACAGGTCAGTCACGTACTGTTCCTCTTCGAGATGATAAGTGAGTTCTGTGATCTCTTTAAGATATCCTGCACATTGCCTCCGTAACCGCAACAGCTTCCTAGAGGACCTCTTCTTTCCTCTTCCAGATGGACCTTCGTATGGACGGTCAATGTTGGAGTCTCCGGTGGCCCGCTTGGTCTTAAACATGACATTTCTTATGTCACTGTCAGTAGGGTAATAGCGCCTGCGAGTAGGTGGAGGGGGCTGCTCTCCGTGGAAAAGCTCTTCCACTACAAAGGTGTTCAGATGACACTTCATTTCAGTCATCTTTCTCACACCAGACAGAGTCAGCTGCTCAATCTTCTCTCTCAGCCTGGCATCTACAGCTTCCCTAACATGAGCTGCCTGTTGGAGAAAGAACACATGGGTTTATTATAAAGAGGTCAGAGGGTAACTTAACCAACAGTCTATTATATAGGTTCGATAGTTATATTTACCTCGCCAACAACTGCATGTGAGCTGTGCTCAGAGAGGGAGGGGAACCTGACGCAGTAGACAACCTCTGCCTTCACGGAGCTGGGCGTTTCACTTAGTGCTGCCTTCAGAGTTTGGGAGGCCTCCTTTTTAGAGCGCACTGTACTTTCCTCAATCTAGACATAAAAACAGTGGTATTTGTTACATATGTACTGGTACTATGTACGGTGTTAGGATGATTCACACAGACAGTCCAATTCTGATATTTTTTCCCCCCACTAATTGATCTTTTGACCAATCAGATCGACTCTTTTGCCCATAATTGGAAATGGGCTGGCTGTACTGGTACTATGTACAGTGTTCTGACCAATCAGATGAGCTCTTTTGGTGTTACGCTGATTCACAGGTTGTGTTTACATATCCAGCTCAATTCTGATACATTTTTTTTTTTAGACAGACCAACAGAAGGCCTAGACCTTGATATACGTTTTCATGTTTACCTTAAAATCAGGAAAGCGGATAACGTGGGCGATGTTTATTATAGCCTTGCAGTCCACCTTTTTGGTATTTTGTACCAGTTTCCGTCTCTTTACAAAGGCATGGTCTTCAAGCTACGGAAGATATGATACATTTGACTTTTGTAGCACTTTTCTAGACACCCAAAGCTCTTTACAGTGTACAGGGAAACTCACCACCCGAACCCCACCTACATACTATTGCAATAAGTGCCATGGCCTCTTTAGTGACCACAGCGTTAGGACAACCCTTTAAAGTCCCGTCTTATTGAGGAACATTCCACTGTTAGTACTTCAACATGATTCTAATGAAATGTTATATAAAGTGTGTGGTGTAAAGGACAGTGATCCGTCTATGAACTTACTTCCTTCTTGTCTCTTTCAGCAGCATATTTCTCTTTGGCTTTTGTCTGTCTGTCTTTGCCCTGGTGGCATTCATACGTCTTTGTGCCAACAACTTGAAACGGAACACCATTGAACGGGATACTTTTACTCTCCCAGCTGAGTTTTTTCCGTGCCAAAGGCTGTGCATCTGTTAAAAAAAGGTAAACAATATGATATATTACTATTAGAAGGATAGGGTTGTGGGGGAAACTAATAAAGTTGCTCTCTGGTCGAGCGCTTGAAATTGAATCTGTTATGCTAGCTAGCTAACTTAGCATCATTTTAGATGAGAGTAGCAAAAGTTAGCTACTAGTTATACATTTTAAATAAGACAAGACAACGTACCCTTTTGCCCAAAACTTTTGTCCTTTCCCAATATTACGAATTTCAGCGACGTTGTCAATTCTTGTTCCCGAATGTATTTGGTTATTTCGTCCTCAAACTTGAACTCGAGATATGCCATTTCGAAAATACGGCGTTAGCTAATATACGTTCTTCTTCTTTGAGATTGGGTTGGCGGATCGCATTCAACCTTCAGCAGCAAACACTGCCACCTACTGTTCTCCGATGAGGTGTACCGCTACCATTAGACTGGAGTATAACTCCCTTATACCTTGCTAAAAAATATATATAAAAAAAATACAACAAATGCCCAAAAATTTCACACTACACTCACAAAATAATAATAAGTCATAATAAATACCATGCTCCACTATTGGGGTGGCAGGGTAGCCTAGTGGTTAGAGCATTGAGCCAGTAACTGAAAGGTTGCTAGGTCAAATCCCTGGGCTGACAAGGTCCAAATCTGTCATTCTGTCACTGAACAAGGCAGTTAACCCACTGTTCCTTGGCCGTCATTGAAAATAAGAATTTGTTCTTAACTGACTTGCCGAGTTAAAATAAAACAATATATATTTAGTCCTACTTCAGACCAACAGCCTGAAAGGATGGGAGACCACCACTTAACACACCCTGTAATTATTCTGATGTCAAGTCTCACACACCCAAAGACCTCTCTGCAGCTGCCACCACAACTTCTATTTTCTGTGACTTTATGTTCCATCTCTGCAGAACAGTTGATAACGATTACTATAAAACGCCGAAACTCCAAGTCGGAAGTTTACATACATTAAAACTCATTTTTCAACCACTGCACACATTTCTTGTTAACAAACTATAGTTTTGGCAAATCGGTTAGGACATCTATTTTGTGCATG
The DNA here is from genome assembly GCF_021184085.1 of Oncorhynchus gorbuscha. Lineage (NCBI taxonomy): Eukaryota > Metazoa > Chordata > Actinopteri > Salmoniformes > Salmonidae > Oncorhynchus > Oncorhynchus gorbuscha. The sequence continues at coordinate 286,619 of NW_025745817.1, forward strand.
ACACAATACATTTTTCAACAATTACAGACACTGTATCAAAATTCCAGTGGATCAGAAGTTTACATCCACTAAGTTGACTGTGCCTTTAAACAGCTTGGAAAATTCCAGAAAATTATGTTATGGCTTTAGAAGCTTCTGATAGGCTAATTGACATCATTTGAGTCCATTGGAGGTGTATTTGTGGATGTATTTCAAGGCCTACCTTCAAAGTCAGTGCCTCTTTGCTTGACATCATGGGAAAATCAAAAGAAATCAGCCAAGACCTCAGAAAAAGAATTGCAGACCTCCACACGTCTGGTTCATCCTTGGGAGCAATTTCCAAATGCCTGAAGGTACCACGTTCATCTGTACAAACAATAGTACGCAAGTATAAACACCATGGAACCACGCAGCCATCATACCACTCAGGAAGGAGACTTGTTCTGTCTCCTAGAGATGAATGTACTTTGATGCAAAAAGTGCAAATCAATCCCAGAACAGCAGCAAAGGACCTTGTGAAGATGCTGGAGGAAACAGGTACAAAAGTATCTATATCCACAATAAAATTAGTCCTTTTTCGATATAACCCGAAAGGCCGCTCAGCAAGGAAGAAGCCACTGCTCAAAAACCACCATAAAAAAGCCAGACTACGGTTTGCAACTACACATGGGGACAAAGATCATACTTTTTGGAGAAATTTCCTCTGGTCTGATGAAACAAAAATAGAATTGTTAGGCCATAATGACCATCGTTATGTTTGGAGGAAAAGGGGGAGGCTTGCAAGCCGAAAAACACCATCCCAACCGTGAAGCACGGGGGTGGCAGCATCATGTTGTGGGGGTGCTTTGCTGCAGGAGGGACTGGTGCACTTCACAAAATAGATGGAATCATGAGGCTGGAAAATGATGTGGATATATTGAAGCAACATCTCAAGACATCAGTCAGGAAGTTGAAGCTTGGTCGCAAATGGGTCTTACAAATGGACAATGACCCCAAGCATACTTCCAAAGTTGTGACAAAATGGCTTAAGGATAACAAAGTCATGGTATTGGAGTGACCATCAAAAAGCCCCAACCTCAATCCTACAGAAAAATTGTGGGCAGAACTGAAAAAGTGTGTGCGAGCAAGGAGGCCTACAAACCTGACTCAGTTACACCAGCTCTGTCAGAAGGAATGAGCCAAAATTCACCCAACTTATTGTGGGAAGCTTGTGGAAGGCTTCCCGAAACGTTTGACCCAAGTTAAACAATTTAAAGACAATGCTACCAAATACTAATTGAGTGTATGTAAACTTCTGACCCACTGGGAATGGGATGAAAGAAATAAAAGCTGAAATAAATCATTCTCTCTCTACGATTATTCTGACATTTCACATTCTTAAAATAAAGTGGTAATCCTAACTGACCTAAAACAGGGAATTTTTACTAGGACTAAATGTCAGGAATTGTGAAAAACTGAGTTAATGTATTTGGCTAAGGTGTATGTACTTCTGACTTCAACTGTATATCACTTGTTGGTTTATCCCTCTGTACTGATCTACTATTCACACCACTCCTCTCAGGATCCCTCCCTCTGTACTGGTACAGATCTACTATTCACACCACTCCTCTCAGGATCCCTCCCTCTGTACTGGTACAGATCTACTATTCACACCACTCCTCTCAGGATCCCTCCCTCTGTACTGGTTCAGATGTACTATTCACACCACTCCTCTCAGGATCCCTCCCTCTGTACTGATCTATTCACACCACTCCTCTCAGGATCCCTCCCTCTGTACTGGTTCAGATCTACTATTCACACCACTCCTCTCAGGATCCCTCCCTCTGTACTGGTACAGATCTACTATTCACACCACTCCTCTCAGGATCCCTCCCTCTGTACTGGTACTGATCTATTCACACCACTCCTCTCAGGATCCCTCCCTCTGTACTGGTACTGATCTACTATTCACACCACTCCTCTCAGGATCCATCCCCCTTGACCCATCTTCCTCTACTTTTTTCACTGCCTCAGTGTATGACAACTTCTTCACTACTCTAACCCTGCAAACCTCAACCAGCCTCTCTCGCACTACTCTAACCCTGCAAACCTCAACCAGCCTCTCTCGCACGGGACATTTCCGATCCCCAGCCCAATGGGCACTGCTACAATGACTATATACCACTACTTTACCCAATGCTACACATTTCTTTGTCTCATGCCCTTCTGCACACATAGGTATCTCGCTCCTACACACTGCTGCCACATGCCCACAAGCTTGACACCTGAAGCAACGTAATGTAACCGGCACAAAAGTTCGTACAGGAAAACATATATCCTAACAGCACTTTGTCGGGCAGACTCAACATCAAAACTCAAAAGAACAGACAATGACTCTTCTGTTTCTCCACTCACGCATCAAACGACGAGCGTCACGAACACCGGGAATCTTCCCCTTCAGTTGGTCAGCTTTTACCGCGACCCCAGTAATCACTCCTTTCAATGGCGCCCTTTTCTGGAGAGCAAAACAATTCACACCTCTTGTCCCCATTCGTTTAAACGTGGAGCGACTGCTCCCTCGGACCAGCAGAAACACATACAATTACCACAAGACCACTTCTGGTTACCCTCACCGATTCCACAGCACCCAATTCCATTTTCTCCCACCCTGAAACCACAAATGGATCAGCCAAAAGGCAGGCGTCCACTTTTTCCAAAAACTTCACTCCTGCTGTCACAGACTCATCTTTATCCTGACTCTCGGTGCACGCCTCGGGCTCCGATAACTTCACCACCTCCTTTTTCCCCCAACATTTTTACCAGACTCAAGTTCACCCTCTTCCTCCATCTCTCTCTGAGACCTCCTCCGCCACTCGTTTCCCCTCCACTCCTCCTCCATTTCCAAGTCAAGATAATACTGCACTTCTCCTGACATACATCTTGTTCTTGCCTTGTCAAGGGACACCATTTAACCAGGCTGTCACAATCTCTGTACAATCAGCACTTGGCGCCACCTACTGTTCTGGAGTGTGAGGCCAAATGTTGTTATTGTTGTTGTTCTTCTAACAATTGTTCTAGGGGCATGCTGCCACCTACTGTATTGGCTGTGTATCATCCTACTATTATGTAGTTTGAATCAATTACAGTTTGAATCAATTACACATCTACACTGTTTTTCGGATCTATTTTATGTTATTTTAATGGACAAAAAAAAGTGTTTCTCTTTCAAAAACAAGGACATTTCTCTCTCATATATATATATATATAAATAATACGCCACACAACTGCCTCAGCAATACTGTAATGCACACACAGCGTTAAATCGGAAATGAATGTACTTCTGGTGTTCCAAATCGGGGGAGGGGAAAACTGTTGGTGTGATCGAGGCGTCGTCCTGGTCCGCAAGCGTTCCCGGAAGTATCGCGATGTTGCGTCTCTCGGTTTAGAAACTGTGCTAGTACACTGCTTAATATCTATGGTGGAAAACGCCACATTTTCGAAATGGCATACCTCGAGTTCAAGTTTGAGGACGAAATAACTAAATACATTCGGGAACAAGAATTGGAAACGTCACTGAAATTCATAACATTGAGAAAGGACAAAAGTTTTGGGCAAAAGGGTAAGTTATCTTTAAAAAACATAACATAGCCTAAATAGCTAACATTAGGTAGCTAGTAGCTTACTTTTGCTACTCATCTAAAATGACCTAAAGCTGATGATACACTAGCCCAATAAATTAGACATTTTCATTAATTACTGTTGAAATAACTAAGTTACTTACGTGACGGCTAATGATACACTGGCCATTTCTGGGGGGGCAATATTGCTATTAAATGTTGTTGGCAACGGAGTGGGGTTTGCCCGTCTCAGTCTTTCCATGTTCGGTGAAGCACGGACGATGAACCAGGGATTCTTCCCAGCCGAACAGTTTGGAGAATTCGTGCATATATTATGACATTTTGGCTTTTTGTTTCCAAAACGACGTTAGTTCATCTGTGTTGTTTACAGTATGAGCATAGTGGGCAAAGCCAAGCACAAACTCAATTCGACCCTTGCACTCCTAAACGCAATTTCTTTAAAACTTCGGCAAAGCTTCAAGTCTATAAAACTTAGCGCACTGTGCTCGTAACATATTGTACGTTTGGGACATTAAACATGTATTGAGATCGGATGTTAAATTAGCAGAATGTCGGCCCAGTTTCCGCTACTTCCATCCGCTCCTCGCGACTGGATTTCCTCTCACTACCATTCTAAAGGGCTTCTGCTTTATAGCCCCGAAGACGTGTCTGGTTTACCCTTTTGGTCTGTTCGGGCACACAACATGTGTTCTAGAGGCAAGCCGAAGTCTAAGCCACTTCGTCGGTGATTGTACAATAAAGGCTGCATTCAAAACACACTCCCCCCTCAGCCCTCAAATTAAGTGGACACTTATATCATGACGTCTGACGAGTTTACACTTGCAGGGCGAGGGAGGAAGGAATTCATTTTAAATGGACCATCCTTGCCCGGAAATTCGTCACTCGTACATCCCGCTGCAATTGTGTTTTCAGCCACTGGTAGCTTGTGGGCGCTTTATATGTGCTACAGTCAATTATGATCATGTCAAATCAAACTATTTGTTTCATGCGCCGAATACAACAAGTGTAGACCTTACCGTGAAATGCTGAATACAACAAGTGTAGACCTTACCGTGAAATGCTTACTAAACAAGCCCTTAACCAACAGTGCAGTTCAAGAAGAGTTAAGAAAATATTTACCAAGTAGACTGAAATAAAAATTAACACAATAACATAACAATAGTGAGGCTATATACAGGGGGTACCAGTACAGAGTCAGTGTGTGGGGGTAGAGGTTAGAGGTAATTTGTACATGTAGGTAGGGGTGAAGTGACTATGCATAGATAATAAACAGTGAGTAGCAGCAGTGTACAAAACAAATGGAGGGGGTAAATGTAATAGTCCAGTGGCCATTTGATGAATTGTTCAGCAGTCTTTTATGGCTTGTGTTTTCCTCTGACACCGCCTGGTATAGAGGCCCTGGATGGCAAGAAGCTTGGCCCCGGTGATGTACTGGGCCATACGCACTACCCTCTGTAGCGCCTTATGGTCAGATGCCGAGCTGTTTCCATACCAAGCGGTGATGCAACCGGTCAGGATGCTCTCGATGGTGCAGCTGTATAACTTTTTGAGGATCTGGGGACCCATGAAAAATAGTTTCAGTCTCCTGAGGGGGAAAAGGTTTTGTCGTTCCCTCTTCACGACTGTCTTGGTGTGTTTGGCCTAGAGGTCGACCGACTATGATTTTTCAAAGCCGATACTGATACCGATTTATTGGAGGACCAAAAAAAAAGCCGATACCGATTAATCGGACGATTTAAATCTGTACTACCCTGCCCACTTCACTGTTGCTCCAAGCAGAGGAAACTTCAGTTCTGAAATACATCAAGAAGTGTGAAGACTTCTGCCTGAAGCCCATACATGCCACAGCGTACATGTTGGACCCCAAGTATGCGGGCAAGAGCATCCTGTCTGGTGCAGCGATCAACAAGGCCTATGGTGTCATCACTACCGTGTCTCGTCACCTTGGCCTGGATGAGGGCAAGGTTCTTGGCAGTCTGGTGAAGTCCACTTCCAAGCAAGGGCTTTGGGATGGAGATGCAATATGGCAGTCGTGCCAACATGTCTCATCAGCCACCTGGTGGAAGGGACTTCATGGATCTGAGGCTCTTTCTCCTGTTGCCTCCATCATCCTACAAATCCCACCAACATCAGCCGCCTCAGAGCGCAACTGGTCCTTGTTTGGGAACACACACACCAAAGCACGCAACAGGCTGACCAATACAAGGGTTGAGAAATTTGTGGCCGTCCGGACAAATTTGAGACTTTTTGAGCCTGACAACGAGCCATCCTCAACACGGTTGGAAAGTGATAGTGAAGATGAGGCCTCAGTCTGATGTTCAAGAGGTGGACATTGAGGAGGTCCAGGGAGAAGACATGGAAGCCTGAGAGGAAGACAACCAAAGCTTTAGTTTCTAGAATATCTTTTTACAGATGTATGTTGAAAACGTTTCTGGGAGATGCGATGGATCATTGGGGATCATTCAATATTCCCTTTCTATTGTTGTTCAGTGAAATCATCCCATGTGAAGAGTCAACTCATTTAATTAAAGTTCAATTCGTAACTAAATTGTTTTTTTTATTTCTATTGGAAGGATTTAATCATTTGTAATTATATCTAGTTATGAGGTAAAAGATTTATGTTTCTGTCTCCATATGATATGGTAAATACATCCAATGCAAAACACATCGACATTTAAATGGTATTAATATTAATTTGCATATAATCCCCACGGAAAGTTTCCAATCCTAAATATACCCCTGAATACTTTCCTGAATATTCTCCTGAATACTCTCCTGAATATTCCCCTAAATACTCTCCTGAATACTCCCCTAAATACTTCCATGCACAAAGAGGTCCATACAGAAATGGTTTGTCGAGATCTGTGTGGAAGAACTTCACTGGCCTGCACGGAGCCCTGACCTCAACCCCATCGAAAATCTTTGGGATGTATTGGAAGGCCGACTGCGAGCCAGGCCTAATCGCCCAACATCAGTGCCCGAACTCACTAATGCTCTTGTGTCTGAATGGAAGAAAGTCCCCTCAGTAATGTTCCAACATCTAGTGGAAAGCCTTCCCAGAAGAGTGGAGGCTGTTATAGCAGGAAAGGGGGGACCAAGTCCATATTAATACCCATGATTTTTGGAATGAGATGTTCGACGAGCAGGTGTCCAATTTTTTTTTGGATTGTGTAGTGTATAAGGTCCTTTGACCTTAGAGTAATGGTAGACTCACCTACACTCCTTAAGAGTACATTGGTTGCAGCAACCAATGCTGCCATGGCAACGATGCTCAACTTTATTGCCTCAATTGCTATTGCATCATCAGCATAAAGGGATCCATTTTCAAGAACAGATGAGTTATTTGACAGAGAGCAACTTTGTTAGTTTCCCCCATAAGCCTATAATTCTAATAGTAATATATCATATTGTTGACCTTTTTAACAGATGCACAGCCTTTGGCACGGAAAAAACTCAGCTGGGAGAGTAAAAGTATCCCGTTCAATGGTGTTCCGTTTCAAGTTGTTGGCACAAAGACGTATGAATGCCACCAGGGCAAAGACAGACAGACAAAAGCCAAAGAGAAATATGCTGCTGAAAGAGACAAGAAGGAAGTAAGTTCATAGACGGATCACTGTCCTTTACACCACACAATTTATATAACATTTAATTAGAATCATGTTGAAGTACTAACAGTGGAATGTTCCTCAATAAGACGGGACTTTAAAGGGTTGTCCTAACGCTGTGGTCACTAAAGAGGCCATGGCACTTATTGCAAGAGTATGTAGGTGGGGTTCGGGTGGTGAGTTTCCCTGTACACTGTAAAGAGCTTTGGGTGTCTAGAAAAGTGCTTTATACAGTACCAGTCAAACGTTTGGACGCACCTACTCATTCAAGGGTTTTTCCTTTATTTTGACTATTTTATACATTGTAGAATAATAGTGAAGACATCAAAACTATGAAATAACACATGGAATCATATAGTAACCAAAAAAGTGTTAAAACAAATCTAAATATATTTTAAATTTGAGATACTTAAAAGCTGCCACCCTTTGCCTTGTTGACAGCTTTGTACACTCTTGGCATTCTCTCAACCAGCTTCATGAGGTAGTCACCAGGAACCCGGAAATTTCAATTAAAAAGTTAATTTGTGGAATTTATTTCCTTCTTTATGCGTTTGAGCCAATCAGTTGTGTTGTGACAAGGTAGGGGTGGTACACAGAAGATAGCGTTATTTGGTAAAAGACCAAGTCCGTATTATGGCAAGAACAGCTCAAATAAGCAAAGAGAAACGACATCTTTACTTTAAGACATGAAGGTCAGTCATTGCAGAAAATTTCAAGAACTTTGAGTTTCTTCCAGTGCAGTTGCAAAAACCATCAAGCGCTGTGATGAAACTGTCTCTTGAGGACCACCACAGGAAAGGAAGACCCAGCGTTACCTTTGCTGCAGAGGGTAAGTTCATTAGTTTCCAGCCTCAGAAATTGCAGCCCAAATTATTGCATAACAGACTTCAAGTAACAGACACATCTCAACATCAACTGCTCAGAGGAGACTGCGTGGATCAGGCCTTCATGGTCGAATTGCTGCAAAGAAACCACAACTAAAGGACATCAACAAGAAGAAGAGACTTACTTGGGCCAATAAACACGAGCCATGTATGTTAGACTGGTGGAAATCTGTCCTTTGGTCTGAGTCCAAATTGGAGATTTTTGGTTCCAACCGCCGTGTCTTTGTGAGACGCAGAGTAGATGAACGGATGATCTCTGCATGTGTGGTTCCCGCCGTGAAGCATGGAGGAGGAGGTGTGGCGGTGTTTTGCTGGTGACACTGTCAGTGATTTTATTTAGAATTCAAGGCACACTTAACCAGCATGGCTACCACAGCATTCTGCAGCGATACGCCATCCCATCTGGTTTGCGCTTAGTGAGACTCATTTGTTTTTCAACAGGACAATGACCCAACACACCTCTAGGTTGTGTAAGGGCTATTTGACCAATAAGGAGAGTGCTGCAACAGATGACCTGGCCTCCACAATCACCCGACCTCAACCCAATTGAGATAGTTTGCGACAAGTTGGACCGCAGAGTGAAGGAAAAGCAGCCAACAAGTGCTCAGCATATGTGGGAACTCAAGACTGTTGGAAAAGCATTCCAGGTGAAGCTGGTTGAGAGAATGCCAAGCGTGTACAAAAAAATGTCAAGGCAAAGGGTGGCTACTCTGAAGAATCCGAAATATATTTGGAATTGTTTAACACTTTTTTTTGGTTACTACGTGATTCCATACATGTTATATCATTATGTTTGATGTCTTCACTATTATTCTACAATGTAGAAAATAGTACTAATTGAATGAGTAGCTGTGTCCAAACTTTTAACTTTTAACTGTCAGTCAATTTTTTTTACTATTATTAAATGTTTTGCTATAAAAGTCAAATTTATTATCATATCTTCCATAGCTTGAAGACCATACCTTTCTACAGAAACGGAAACTGGTACAAAATACCAAAAAGGTGGACTGCAAGGCTATAATAAACATCGCCCACGTTATTCGCTTTCCTGATTTTAAGGTAAATATGAAAAAGTTTTAACGTCTACATGAAAAAGTTTTAACGTCTACGCCTACAGTTGGTCAAAGTCTAAGGCCGTGTTTACACAGGCAGCCCATTTCCAATTATGGGCAAAAGAGCTGATCTGATTGGTCAAAAGATCAATTAGTGGGGGGAAAAAAGATCAGAATTGGACTGTCTGTGTGAATCAGCCTAACACCGTACATAGTACCAGTACATATGTAACAAATACCACTGTTTTTATGTCTAGATTGAGGAAAGTACAGTGTGCTCTAAAAAGGAGGCCTCCCAAACTCTGAAGGCAGCACTAAGTGAAACGCCCAGCTCCGTGAAGGCAGAGGTTGTCTACTGCGTCAGGTTCCCCTCCCTCTCTGAGCACAGCTCACATGCAGTTGTTGGCGAGGTAAATATAACTATCGAACCTATATAATAGACTGTTGGTTAAGTTACCCCCTGACCTCTTTACGATAAACCCATGTGTTCTTCCTCCAACAGGCAGCTCATGTTAGGGAAGCTGTAGATGCCAGGCTGAGAGAGAAGATTGAGCAGCTGACTCTGTCTGGTGTGAGAAAGATGACTGAAATGAAGTGTCATCTGAACACCTTTGTAGTGGAAGAGCTTTTCCACGGAGAGCAGCCCCCTCCACCTACTCGCAGGCGCTATTACCCTACTGACAGTGACATAAGAAATGTCATGTTTAAGACCAAGCGGGCCACCGGAGACTCCAACATTGACCGTCCATACGAAGGTCCATCTGGAAGAGGAAAGAAGAGGTCCTCTAGGAAGCTGTTGCGGTTACGGAGGCAATGTGCAGGATATCTTAAAGAGATCACAGAACTCACTTATCATCTCGAAGAGGAACAGTACGTGACTGACCTGTCTTCACAGCTCAGAAGCGTGTTGCTGGATATGAAGGCCCATGTTCCACAGGATAAAGACCTTCCACTGACCTTTTCTCCAAGGAAGAGAAAAGCTGAGATGGACATGGACCTCATTCCAACCAAGAGTGCATCACACCCTTTCATAGATGGGTTAGAACAGCATACAGAGGACATAGTGAGTGTGGATACCTTGTTGGCATTGAGCCTAGGGCTGAGGACCGAGTGTGTGGGTCCTTCCTCAAATTGAGTATATTTTGGGTAGTGTAACTTTTATTTCAACTAATATTAGCATTCTGTCAACACAACTTGATAAGGGGGGGTTCTTAATTTGTGTTTGTTTGATTTTTGACAACATACAGTGGGTTCGGAAAGTTCAGACACCTGCCTTTTATCCACATTTTGTTACGTTACAACCTAATTCTAAAATTGATTCATTTATTTCCTCATTAATCTACACACAATACCCCATGATGACATCACAATGCCCCATGATGACATCACAATACCCCATGATGACATCACAATACCCCATGATGACATCACAATACCCCATGATGACTAAGCAAAAACAGGTCTAGAAATGTTAGCAATTATTTTAATTTTGTTAATAAAAATGAAATATTACATTTACACAAGTATTCAGACCCTTTACTCAGTACTTTGTTGAAGCACCTTTGGCAGCGATTACAGCCTCTAGTCTTCTTGGGTATGACGTTACAAGCTTGGATCCTCAAGCTCTGTCAGGTTGGATGGGGAGCATCACTGCACAGCTATTTTCAGGTCTCTCCAGAGATGTTCGATCGGATTCAAGTCCGGGCTCTGGCTGGACCACTTAAGGACATTCAGAGACTTGTCCCGAAGCCACTTCTATGTTGTCTTGGCTGTGTGCTTCGGGTCGTTCTCCTGTTGGAAGGTGAACCTTCGCTCCAGTCTGAGGTCCTGAGCGCTCTAGAGCAGGTTTTCATCAAGGATCAAATCAAATGTATTTATATAGCCCTTCGTACATCAGCTGATATCTCAAAGTGCTGTACAGAAACCCAGCCTAAAACCCCAAACAGCAAGCAATGCAGGTGTTGAAGCACGTTGGCTAGGAAAAACTCCCTAGAAAGGATCTCTCTGTACTTCGCTCAGTTCATCTTTCCCTTGATCCTGACTAGTCTCCTAGTCCCTGCCGCTGAAAAACATCCCCATAGCATGATGCTGCCACCACTGCTTCACTGTAGGGATGGTGCCACCACCATGCTTCACTGTAGGAATGGTGCCACCACCATGCTTCACTGTAGGAATTGGTGCCACCACCATGCTTCACTGAAGGGATGGTGCCACCACCATGCTTCACTGTAGGGATGGTGCCACCACCATGCTTCACTGTAGGGATGGTGCCACCACCATGCTTCACTGTAGGGATGGTGCCACCACCATGCTTCACTGTAGAGATGGTGCCACCACCATGCTTCACTGTAGGGATGGTGCCAGGTTTCTTCCAGGTGTGGTGCTTGGCATTCAGGCCAAAGAGTTCAATCTTGGTTTCATCAGACCAGAGCATCTTGTTTCTCATGGTCTGAGAGTCCTTTAGGTGCACTTTGGCAAACTCCAAGCGGGCTGTCATGAGTGTGTTATTGAGGAATGGCTTCCATCTGGCCACTACCATAAAGGCCTGATTGGTGGAGTGCTGCAGAGATGGTTGTCCTTCTGCAAGGTTCTCCCATCTCCACAGAGAAACTCTCGAGCTCTGTCAGAGTGACAATCAGGTTATTGATCACCTTCCTGACCAAGGCCCTTCTCTCCCGATTGCTGAGTTTGGCTGGGCGGCCAGCTCTAGGAAGAGTCTTGGTGGTTCCAAACTTCTCCCATTTTTAAGAATAATGGAAGCCACTGTGTTCTTGGGGACTTTCAATGCTGCAGACATTTTTTGGTACCCTTCCCTCGACAAAATCATGTCTCGGAGCTCTACAGACAATTCCTTCGACCTCATGGCTTGGTTTTTGCTCGGACATGCACTGTCACCTGTAAGACCTTATATAGACAGGTGTGGGCCTTTCCAAATCATGTCCAATCAATTGAATTTACCACAGCTGGACTCCAATAATGTTGTAGAACCGTCTCAAGGATAATCAATGGAAACAGGATGCACCTGAGCTCAATTTTGAGACTCATAGCAAAGGGTCAGAATACTTATTTTTTGTAAACATTTCTAAAAACCCGTTTTCGCTTTGTCATTTTGGGTTATTGTGTGAAAAAGTGAAGGGGTGTGAATACTTTTCTGAATTCACTGTAGTCAATTTGGACTTTGCAGCTGATCTATCGAAGGGGAAACGGCTCTGTTTTGCCTCCAGGACAAGAATCATGACAAGCATCAACCTGCTATCTGAGGGTGGGAGGGGTCTGAAATATTGCCTAGCTGGCTAGCCCACCTTAACTCAAATGTTTTGAATGTGCTTAATAAGTTTGTATCAAATGTGTTCATATGTAGCAGTCTTAACCATTAGCACATCCTGTACTGGATCAATGTCATGGCTCTTCTATTTAGGGAGGGGGTATAGTTTTGCAGGCACAGTGCAGGGTAGTTTTGTTTTACAATCCCCAGTGTCGTTTGCCACGCTGAGAGCTCCAACTGAACAGAGAACCTGGCCGACAAGAAAAGGACGGAAGGAAAAATACATTTTCTACTCATAGAAATGGGGTCATTTAAAAAAGGCCTGACTGAGACTGAAAAGTGAGTTGGTTAGTACGAAAACAAGGCAGCGAGGATGATGTTCTGTTTCAGTTCAGAGGGATTGGAGAGTAGGAACAGTCTAGGGAACAGTCTGGGGAACAGTCTGGGGAACAGTCTAGGGAACAGTCTGGGGAACAGTCTGGGGCCAAAGGGAATCTTCCAGAACTGTTGTAAATGTGGACATGTCCATAACACGTGAACCAAGGTGCCTCTGTCCTGGTTGCATCCCCAGCAGTCAGGAGAGTCCAGTAGAACCTGTGGATGGTTGTCAACGGAGATAGCCTTGACCGCAGCTCTCTTGCAACGGTCTTAGTGTCTTATTGGACCTCAGTATGTTTTGCCATTCCTCATCTGTGAAACATATGTCCATATGACTCCCGAGTGGCACAGCGGTCTAAGGCACTGCATCTCAGTGCTTGAGGTGTCACTACAGACCCTGGTTCGATTCCAGGCTGTATCACAGCGGTCTAAGGCACTGCATCTCAGTGCTAGAGTTGTCACTACAGACCCTGGTTCGATTCCAGGCTGTATCACAGCGGTCTAAGGCACTGCATCTCAGTGCTAGAGTTGTCACTACAGACCCTGGTTCTAATCCAGGCTGTATCACATCCGGCTGTGATTGGGAGTCCCATAGGGCGGTGCACAATTGACCCAGCGTTGTCCGGGTTTGGCCGGGGTAGGCAGTCATTGTAAATAAGAATTTGTTCTTAACTGACTTGCCTAGTTAAAGAAACTTTATTTAATCTATTTTCCCATGCAATCTGATTGGAGACTTAAGGTTGAGTAGAGTATATTATAATATGAGACCTTGTCTCTTTTCCCATAGTGTTCAATGATCTTCATAGGGATATCTGATGAAATGGGTGGTCCAGGCCCCAGGGATATCTGATGAAATGGGTGGTCCAGGCCACAGGGATATCTGATGAAATGGGTGGTCCAGGCCCCAGGGATATCTGATGAAATGGGTGGTCCAGACCCCAGGGCATAACGTGTGCCTTAGCTGTAGGTGTTTCCAGAAGTACAGTGTCTCTGTGTGGACCGTAAACAGGATTGAAGTTTTATCTTAAATCAGCCAATTTCAAAAATTTCTGTGAAACAGTATTACTTGTAGATTTTGAAAGTAAAAATCTAAAATCAAGATGTCAATTGTTTGTCTACATGCAATGTAAAAAAAACAATGTAGATATTGGAGTAAACCTATGAGTTAGGGCCAACATCCCAAACCTATTTCTCCTCAGGAGACTGAAAAGATTTGGCATGGGTTCTCAGATCCTCAAAAGGTTTTACAGCTGCACCATCGAGAGCATCCTGACGGGTTGCATCACTGCCTGGTCTGGCAACTGCTCAGCCTCCGACTGCTAGGCACTACGGAGGGTAGTGCGTACGGCCCAGTACATCACCGGGGCCAAGCTTCTTGCCATCCAGGATCTCTATACCAGGCGGTGTCAGAGGAAGGGCCAGTACATCACCGGGACCAAGCTTCCTGCCATCCAGGACCTCTATACCAGGCGTGTCAGAGGAAGGGCCAGCACATCACCGGGACCAAGCTTCTTGCCATCCAGGATCTCTATACCAGGCGGTGTCAGAGGAAGGCCCTAAAAATTGTCAAAGACGCCAGCCACCCAAGTCATAGACTTTTCTCTGTTCTCTCTGCTACAGCACCGGCAACCGGTACCGTTTGTCCAAGAAGCTTCAAAACAGCTTCTACCCTCAAGCCACAAGACTCCTGAACAGCTAATCAAATGGCTACCCAGACTATTTGTACCCCCCCCCCCACACTGCTGCTACTCTCTGTTATTATTTATGCATAGCCACTTCAATATCTCTATCTGCATGTACATAATTACCTCAATTACCTCGCTCCCGTGGCCCCTGCACATTGACTCATTGACTGAACTAGTACCCCCTGTATATAGCCACGCTATTGTTATTTACTGCTGCTCTTTAATTATTTGTTTTTCTTAAAACTGCATTGTTGGTTAATAAGGGGCTTGTAAGTAAGCATTTCACTGTTAGGTCTACACCTGTTTCATTCAGCACGTGTGACTAATAAAGTTATATTTAATTTGAACATCAGCTTGCCAGCTGTTTGAATATGAAATCCTTTTGACAGAACAGTGTGTAGCACAGGAGGGTCTGAAATCTGAGTTTTGGGGGTTTACAAAAGGAGTTCCCCTGGGCTCAATGTTGGGTCCGATTCCTTTTTTACACTGTATATAAATATAGGGAAGACTGTTGACTGCAAATCTTCATCTGTATGCTGAAGACACCATGATGCTGTTCAAAATCAACTTTTTCCAATTGAAACTTGTGCTTTTAATGCAAGCAAGAGTAAATGTATGGTTTTCTCTTCTCTGAAAGTAGACAGGTGGAGTCACGTTCAGATTTAAGGCCAGCAAATTGATAGTGTTACCTGTAAGTAACTCGGGATTTGGTTAGATGAAAAGCTGAATTTTAAACGGCACATTTAATAACTTGACCAAGAAACTGAATTTGAAATTGGGTTTTTATTTTAGGAACAAATCTTGTTTTTCAATGTCAGTCAAAAAGGATCTTATTCAAAGCACTTTTTTAACTGTGCTGGATTATGGTGGTATTGTCTTCGTGCAGGCCTCAGCAAGTAGGCCTACTTTAACTCTGAATACAGTGCATTATGGTCAGGGACGGATTAATGCAGGGGTTTCCTGGGGCTGAAACCCCTGGGCCCAAGGTGGGGGCCCCAAGAGGCAGCAAAACAAAATCCAGTCTATATTATGTGCTGGCGCCTACGATTTCTTAATCTGGCCTTGATTATGGTGGTTTTAAGACTGGGTTTCACGAAGTCGATCCTGCCCCCTCTGCTTTAAGATGTATCACCAATGCAAGATCACGCACCCATCTCACCTTGAGTTGTATGCCTTGGTGTAATGGACTGTTCCATCCACCAGGAGGCTAAAGCGCTGGTAGCACTGATAGGACACATCCCTGTGTCTCTCTTTGTTCCTTACTGACCAGATCAGTCACTCATGCCCCGTTGACTTGCTAGTCGGAACTAGGAAACGGATTTATTTATGACTTAGTGATTCAATGAATGCGACAGACCCTGGTTCGATTCCAGGCTGTATCACAACCGGCCGTGATTGGGAGTCCCATAGGGCGGCGCACAATTAGCCCAGCATTGTCCGGGTTAGGGGTAGGCCGTCACTGTAAATAAGAATTTGTTCTTAACCAACAGACAAGGACAGGTCAGTTCTAGCCTGAGGAACAGACAAGGACAGGTCAGTTCTAGTCTGCTGTCCTTGTCTGTTCCTCAGCCTAGAACTGACCTGTCCTTGTCTGTTCCTCAGCCTAGAACTGACCTGTCCTTGTCTGTTCCTCAGCCTAGAACTGACCTGTCCTTGTCTGTTCCTCAGGCTAGAACTGACCTGTCCTTGTCTGTTCCTCAGCCTAGAACTGACCTGTCCTTGTCTGTTCCTCAGGTTAGAACTGACCTGTCCTTGTCTGTTCCTCAGGCTAGAACTGACCTGTCCTTGTCTGTTCCTCAGCCTAGAACTGACCTGTCCTTGTCTGTTCCTCAGCCTAGAACTGACCTGTCCTTGTCTGTTCCTCAGCCTAGAACTGACCTGTCCTTGTCTGTTCCTCAGGCTAGAACTGACCTGTCCTTGTCTGTTCCTCAGCCTAGAACTGACCTGTCCTTGTCTGTTCCTCAGGTTAGAACTGACCTGTCCTTGTCTGTTCCTCAGCCTAGAACCGACCTGTCCTTGTCTGTTCCTCAGCCTAGAACCGACCTGTCCTTGTCTGTTCCTCAGCCTAGAACCGACCTGTCCTTGTCTGTTCCTCAGCCTAGAACCGACCTGTCCTTGTCTGTTCCTCAGCCTAGAACCGACCTGTCCTTGTCTGTTCCTCAGCCTAGAACTGACCTGTCCTTGTCTGTTCCTCAGCCTAGAACTGACCTGTCCTTGTCTGTTCCTCAGCCTAGAACTGACCTGTCCTTGTCTGTTCCTCAGCCTAGAACTGACCTGTCCTTGTCTGTTCCTAGAACTGACCTGTCCTGGTCTGTTCCTCAGCCTAGAACTGACCTGTCCTTGTCTGTTCCTCAGCCTAGAACTGACCTGTCCTTCTGTTCCTCAGGCTAGAACTGACCTGTCCTTGTCTGTTGGTTAAGAACAAATTCTTATTTACAGTGACGGCCTACCCCTAACCCGGACAATGCTGGGCTAATTGTGCGCCGCCCTATGGGACTCCCAATCACGGCCGGTTGTGATACAGCCTGGAATCGAACCAGGGTCTGTAGTAAGACCTCTAACACTGAGATGCAGAGACCACTGCGCCACTCGGGAGCCCCTGGATACGTGTGCAACACAAGTTTATCATTCAACCTCTACTACCATTTCTGTCAAGCTGTCTTTGCATCCAGTTTGATGCATGTGTTAGATAAATTCACCGTGTGCACCACACAGAACGCACTGCAACTGCCTCTGCAACGCGATGCTGCAAGGCAAACGTTCCCATAGGAAAGGAAAGCACTTCTGGTGGACCAAAACGCAATGACGCTGTCGCTGGGATCAAGGAGTGTGTCGATCATAATCCAAAAAGGTCTATTCCTTTTTAGAGCACAGCAATGTTCTAGAATATCGGACCGTTGTCTTTCATACTTCTCGAATTCTCAGCCGTAGCTCGAGCAGTTTCTTGAGTTGGTCCTAATGGAGCTGCGTTTGGTTGGGAATTGTGGGTAGGTGACACGTTCACGCCTCGATCGCACCGACCACTGCTTTGCGTTTTGGTACACCAGAAGGACATTAATTTCCAATGGAACGCTGCGTTTACCTTGCAGTGCGTTCTGCGTGGTGCATACATTGGATTCGTCAAACTATGTGTAGATGGCTTGACAGAAATAGCAGTAGGTGAATGTTGAATTTATGTTGCCCGTATATCTAGATTATGTTGCGTTCTATTTTGCGCAATAACACTGTCGGTGTGATCAAGGCGTCAGTCTGTGTCCCCTCCCTCACGGATAGTTGTCTCAGAACTGCATAGCTACGTCAACAATGGGAAACCAGATTATTTTAACCTGCAAAGTTAATTATCCTAACCGGCTACGTAAACAGACCATCAGTCCCAATTTACCATCATGCTGCGTTCAAGACATCTGGGAACTTGGAAATCGCCAACCTCCAACTTTACATTTACATTTAAGTCATTTAGCAGACGCTCTTATCCAGAGCGACTTACAAATTGGTGCATTCACCTTATGACATCCAGTAGAACAGTCACTTTACAATAGTGCATCTAAATCTTAAAGGGGGGGGGGGGTGAGAAGGATTACTTATCCTATCCTAGGATACTTTACTAATTTTATCTCTGACGGGGAAAATGTGTTTTTAACAGTCGTCCAGCTCAAGTCAGAATCCCTCTGACCTGAAGGTAATTTGAAATCAGGATTTTACCTCAGTTTTTTCTGAATTCCCAGTTGTCCTGAAATAACAATTGTTTATTAAATTGACAAGATTTTGAGTGACTGCTTTAACAATGGAAATCCATGATGGAGTCCTCCATGATGGAAGGCAGGCTGGAGGAGGTGAGATCAGGTGGGACCGGTCTAGCCAAAGAGAGGACAGATACACTGTGAACAACAGGCCATTGAGATAGATACAAGACTCATTCTTGTGTCTGCCATTTCTTTTAGCTCTTATCTCCATTTTAAAGTAGTACATTTTTCTTCTTCATTGGATTAATTGCTCCCAACTCATATGAATCCCCACCCTACTTTAAAATGGTGAAACTGGATGCCCTTATAATAAAACGGTTTATTCTCATGAGTTCTCTTATCTCTATGACAACAGGCACAACTCAGATATAACAGGTGTGTAGTGCTGGAGGAGGTAGGTGCACTTCCTCATCTTTTTCAGTTTGATAATACACCGAAAATGTATTCAGATCTGAAATATATTCTATTTAATTTTCACAAAAATTCCATGAACAACGATTGAATGACCAACCAAATAAATACGTAGGCTACAGCAGCCTACAGCAGCCTACAACAGCCTACAGCAGCCTACAGCAGCCTACAGCAGCCTACAGGTCTTCTCTCTGGTGGTGGCGAGAAAGACGAGGAACGGCTCTGCGTCTCAACCAATAGCCAGTGTTGGCTAAATATCCCAAGCAGGGCTACAGAAACTTCCAGAGAGGGTCCGGCTCCTTGGGCTTTCCTGCGGCCACTCTGGGTTGGGTGTCCTCGGGAAGAATGGTATAACTGTAACCAAGTGGTGACATATCGTCTTGGGTTCCACTGTGCAAGAGAGGGGGTCGATGGAGTTTCATGGACATCAAAGCAGACACGAGAGGGGGTTGATGGAGTTTCATGGACATCAAAGCAGACACAAGAGAGGGGGTTGATGGAGTTTCACGGACATCAAAGCAGACACACCGAATCTAGTTGGGGTTTTTTAAACGTTCTGATTGGCCAAAGTTCTCAATCCTCCAAAATCAAATAAAATGTTATTGGTCAAATACACATGGTTAGCAGATGTTATTGGTCAAATACACATGGTTAGCAGATGTTATTGGTCAAATACACATAGTTAGCAGATGTTATTGGTCAAATACACATGGTTAGCAGATGTTATTGGTCAAATACACATGGTTAGCAGATGTTATTGGTCAAATACACATGGTTAGCAGATGTTATTGGTCAAATACACATGGTTAGCAGATGTTATTGGTCAAATACACATGGTTAGCAGATGTTATTGGTCAAATACACATGGTTAACAGATGTTATTGGTCAAATACACATGGTTAACAGATGTTATTGGTCAAATATACATGGTTAGCAGATGTTATTGGTCAAATACACATGGTTAGCAGATGTTATTGGTCAAATACACATGGTTAACAGATGTTATTGGTCAAATACACATGGTTAACAGATGTTATTGGTCAAATACACATGGTTAACAGATGTTATTGGTCAAATACACATGGTTAACAGATGTTATTGGTCAAATACACATGGTTAACAGATGTTATTGGTCAAATACACATGGTTAACAGATGTAATTGGTCAAATACACATGGTTAACAGATGTTATTGGTCAAATACACATGGTTAACAGATGTTATTGGTCAAATACACATGGTTAGCAGATGTTATTGGTCAAATACACATGGTTAGCAGATGTTATTGGTCAAATACACACGGTTAACAGATGTTATTGGTCAAATACACATGGTTAGCAGATGTTATTGGTCAAATACACATGGTTAGCAGATGTTATTGGTCAAATACACATGGTTAACAGATGTTATTGGTCAAATACACATGGTTAGCAGATGTTATTGGTCAAATACACATGGTTAGCAGATGTTATTGGTCAAATACACATGGTTAGCAGATGTTATTGGTCAAATACACATGGTTAGCAGATGTTATTGGTCAAATACACATGGTTAGCAGATGTTATTGGTCAAATACACATGGTTAGCAGATGTTATTGGTCAAATACACATGGTTAGCAGATGTTATTGGTCAAATACACATGGTTAGCAGATGTTATTGGTCAAATACACATAGTTAGCAGATGTTATTGGTCAAATACACATGGTTAGCAGATGTTATTGGTCAAATACACATGGTTAGCAGATGTTATTGCAAGTGTAGCGAAATGGGCCTTTGCATTGCACACATGTAGCCTGCATTTCTACCTTGGTATGTCAGGGTGGGGAAATGTGAATTGGGCCAAGTTTGAGGGTAATAATGCATTGAGGTTCTAGTTTAATGAGATGCGTGAATACAACCACACCAAAATATGGATTTTATGGCTGTTTTTAAAACGAATTTCCTGCAATTCTATGTAGTAATGATTTATGTTCACTACTTAATCAATTGATTTGATGATTACGTCTATGCAAATAAATTAGATTATAGTTAACCTCTGTGTTTTTCTTTTATTCAGTAATAGGGTATATTGTAACCATGTGTTCAAGCTAATCAAATAAAAATAGATTTCGCGCTGACCTTTTAGAACCACGAAGGGCGCTCCAAACCTTTAAAAAATAACCCTCAACATCTGTTGCCTTACGGCTGAATAGTCCTGCTCATCGCTTATTGATACAAATAAGAAGATTATCACTTCTCACAAAGATGCTCGTTTATTAAAGTTAGATCAAAGCGGGAATCAATGTCTTGTAAAATCACAATGATTAATTAGTAGCCTATTTTACTTGACAAAACCAAATATAATCGCGTAGTAGGGCAATAACATTACTGTTACACCAAACACACCACATTTCTATCGAGATTTTAGGATGGTGAAGCTGAAAAGTGGAATATTATATATATATATATATATTGCCCAAACTCAAAAGAGCCACTAGGCCGGATATATATGCTTCGATTGAAACTAGAATACAAGAAAGGCTAACACTTAGTTATCACCATCTGCTGTAGTTCGCTCACGAAACAGTCATTCAAGAAGGTAGAAATCCATATTCCCGTGAAACTAATTGAGATCAATCAAACGATTGGCATGCAGATGCCGTTTCACCGGTAAAATCTGAAGAATTACGAGCAACGATTGACAGTGATGACGGCCTATTCGTTTTAATTATAGGTATGTCTAACTTGGTGTTTGAGGGCATTAACAATAAAACATGTTCTTGAGACAATATGTGTGGGCCTAGTCAGACGTTGCTAATGGAGGATGCATTTTATGCGTATTCTATAACAGGGCTCACCATCCCTGCGTCTGGAGAGTTACCTTCCTGTAGGTTTTCATTACAACCCTAATCTAGCGCACCTGATTCTAATAATTTGCTGGTTTATAAGATTAATCAGGTTATTTTATTTATTTTTATTTAACCTTTATTTCACGAGGCGAGTCAGTTAAGAACAAATTCATTCACCCGGTCAAACCCTAACCAGGACGACGCTGGGCCAATTGCGCGCCGCCCTATGGGACACCCAATCATGGCCGGCTGTGATAAAGCCTGGAATCGAACCAAGGTCTGTAATGACCCCTGGAGCACCAGGCTAGTTACAACTGGGGTAGCAGTGAATCCTTAAAGCACGGTAGAGCACCAGGGTTGGAGAGCCCTGTAATGATAGGTTACATCTGTCGGTACAAACTTTGATTTAGGAAATGATGACGTCATTTACACATAAAAAAATTACACTAGATATAAATGTGGGTTTTTCTCGAAGTTGCCACGTGCGTTCACTCATATCAGTGCAATTGTAACAACCTAACCATTACAAACCTCTATTAGATCATATAAGCCTCACGTAGCAAATTAGCAATTACATATTTTGTTTACCAAATTCAACACTCATTGACCTCCAATACAAACATTTTCTTGGACAGATTTTGTGCGGAGTAAAACCTCTCGCTTCGCCTCTTCCTCTCTGCTTAAAAGCGCATTTGATTTAACCGACCTCGTAGGCAAATCATGAACGTGATTGGCCATTCATCGCCCTACACACTTGATTGACAGTTTAACCGACCAATGGTGAGCGGTTAAACTATCGCGGTGGTTGGAGGATTAGCGATGAGTCTACTTTGGACAAAAGAGAGATATATATATATGCAGCCTTCGCATTGTTCTAGGTGGTAACTTTGTCACTACTTTCAGCCAAGGAATGATCTATGTAACAACATTTGCTGGATACTTCTGTTCCGTTTTGTAGCTCCGTTATAAAGGTACCGTCATCTTTCGGCACTGTTGGAGCCACCGCAAGCAATCCTCGGTAGGTTAGTATTAACTGTCAAATTACTGGGATTTAAATCGCGATGGTAACGTGAATTTATGACACAACTAGTTCGATGTACAGGCAAATTATGCTGTCTGCACATACATTTGTAACTGCATTTTTGTCAATTCTGACCCTGGTTGCGTTATTGTAAAATTGGCAGAAAATAAATGCCAGAGCGTAGCTACTTATTTTGACCAGAGACGACATATTGCAAGCATTAGCAATCTAACGTTATCCAGTTGACACTGCTTGTCACTGGTGTGAAGGAGAGAATACACTTCCCCTTTTGTATTCTGACCAAAGTGCAGTCTCTTTTGTTTGCTGCCTTGTTTGCTTGTTGCCAAACATCAGTTAGCAAGTACTTGAACGTACAAGTTTTAGATATTGTTTAAATCTTACAAACACTGCTTTTAAGACTTTGGTTATGAGTAGAATGGCAATGGCTACAAAATAAACAAGTCATATTCCAAATTGGTCCATTTGCTTTGTTTTGAATAAACATTATATATTCATGTACTGTTAAAATCTCCACCCGACACAGCCAGAAGAGGACTGGCCACCCTTCATAGCCTGGTTCCTCTCTAGGTTTCTTCCTAGGTTTTGGTTTTTCTAGGGAGTTTTTCCTAGCCACCGTGCTTTTACACCTGCATTGCTTGCTGTTTGGTGTTTCATGCTGGGTTTCTGTGCAGCCCTTTGAGATATCGGCTGATGTAAAAATGGCTTTTTAAATAAAATTGATGTTCATTAAGCCTTGCCATTGTGCCTTTCTTTGCGTTCCTATAGTTTGACAGCCAGCCTATTGTCATCAGTTGACACTGACAGCGCACTTGTTAGCTAGCTAGGTGATGACTGTGATGACTTACTTATGTCGTTGTAGTTTGCACTGACCTCCTTTAACCCGTTTCTGCTGTCCTTTCCTGCCTGAAGCACATTGTTGACTTGGAAATGCTGAATAGAGAACTCTTTATCTCTTTTGGTTGAAAAAGTATCAATCACTGTTGATCATCTAAATTTAGCCTACTGACGTGCACCTGTTTACTGACTCCTTACTTCCTTCCTTCCATTTACTGACTCTCTCCTTACTTCCTTCCATTTACTGACTCTCTCCTTCCTTCCTTCCATTTACTGACTCTCTCCTTCCTTCCATTTACTGACTCTCTCCTTACTTCCTTCCATTTACTGACTCTCTCCTTCCTTCCTTCCATTTACTGACTCTCCTCCTTCCTTCCTTCCATTTACTGACTCTCTCCTTCCTTCCATTTACTGACTCTCTCCTTCCTTCCATTTACTCCTTCCTTCCTTCCATTTACTGACTCTCTCCATTTCCTTCCTTCCTTCCATTTACTGACTCTCTCCTTCCTTCCTTCCATCCTTCCTTCCTTCCATTTACTCTCTCCTTCCTTCCATTTTACTCTTCCTTCCTTCCATTTACTGACTCTCTTCCTTCCTTCCATTTACTGACTCTCTCCTTCCTTCCTTCCATTTACTGACTCTTCCTTCCATTTCCTTCCATTTACTGACTCCTTCCTTCCTTCCATTTACTGACTCTTCCATTTACTCCTTCCTTCCTTCCATTTACTGACTCTTCCTTCCTTCCATTTACTTCCTTCCTTCCTTCCATTTACTGACTCTCTCCTCCTTCCTTCCTTCCTTCCATTTACTGACTTCCTTCCTTCCCTTCTTTCCTTCCTTCCATTTACTGACTCTCTCCTTCCTTCCTTCCTTCCATTTACTGACTCATTTACTCCTTTCCTTCCTTCCATTTACTGACTCTCTCCTTCCTTCCTTCCATTTACCTTCCTTCCTTCCTTCCATTTACTGACTCTCTCCTTCCTTCCTTCCATTTACTGACTCTCTCCTTCCTTCCTTCCTTCCATTTACTTCCTTCCATTTACTGACTCTCCTTCCTTCCATTTTCCTTCCTTCCTTCCTTCCATTTACTGACTCTCTCCTTCCTTCCTTCCATTTACTGACTCTCTTCCTTCCTTCCATTTACTGACTCTCTCCTTCCTTCCTTCCATTTACTGACTCTCTCCTTCCTTCCTTCCATTTACTGACTCTTTCCTTCCTTCCATTTACTGACTCTCTCCTTCCTTCCATTTACTGACCTTCCATTTTCCTGACTCTCTCCTTCCTTCCTTCCATTTACTGACTCTCTCCTTCCTTCCATTTACTGACTCTCTCTCCTTCCTTCCTTCCATTTACTGACTCTCTCCTTCCTTCCTTCCATTTACTGACTCCTTCCTTCCTTCCATTTACTGACTCTCCTTCCTTCCTTCCTTCCATTTACTGACTCTCTCCTTCCTTCCTTCCTTCCATTTACTGACTCTCTCCTTCCTTCCTTCCATTTACTGACTCTCTCCTTCCTTCCTTCCATTTACTGACTCTCTCCTTCCTTCCTTCCATTTACTGACTCTTTCCTTCCTTCCATTTACTGACTTCCTTCCTTCCTTCCATTTACTGACCTTCCATTTCCTTCCTTCCTTCCTTCCATTTACTGACTCTTCCATTTCCTTCCTTCCTTCCATTTACTGACTCTCTCCTTCCTTCCTTCCATTTACTGACTCCTTCCTCCTTCCTTCCTTCCATTTACTGACTCTCTCCTTCCTTCCTTCCATTTACTGACTCTCTCCTTCCTTCCTTCCATTTACTGACTCTCTCCTTCCTTCCTTCCATTTACTGACTCTCTCCTTCCTTCCTTCCATTTACTGACTCTCTCCTTCCTTCCTTCCATTTACTTCCTGACCTCTCCTTCCTTCCTTCCATTTACTGACTCTCTCCTTCCTTCCTTCCATTTACTGACTCTCCTCCTTCCTTCCTTCCATTTACTGACTCTCTCCTTCCTTCCTTCCATTTCCATTTACTTCCTTCCTTCCTCTGCTTCCTTCCTTCCTTCCATTTACTGACTCTCTCCTTCCTTCCTTCCATTTACTGACTCTCTCCTTCCTTCCTTCCATTTACTGACTCTCCTTCCTTCCTTCCATTTACTGACTCGCTCCTTCCTTCCTTCCATTTACTGACTCGCTCCTTCCTTCCTTCCATTTACTGACTCGCTCCTTCCTTCCTTCCATTTACTGACTCGCCTTCCTTCCTTCCTTCCTTCCTTCCATTTACTGACTCGCTCCTTCCTTCCTTCCATTTACTGACTCGCTCCTTCCTTCCTTCCTTCCTTCCATTTACTGACTCGCTCCTTCCTTCCTTCCATTTACTGACTCTCTCCTTCCTTCCTTCCTTCCATTTACTGACTCCTTCCTTCCTTCCTTCCTTCCATTTACTGACTCTCTCCTTCCTTCCTTCCTTCCATTTACTGACTCTCTCCTTCCTTCCTTCCTTCCTTCCATTTCCTTCCTTCCTTCCTTCCTTCCTTCCTTCCTTCCTTCCTTCCTTCCTTCCTTCCTTCCTTCCTTCCTTCCATTTCCTTCCTTCCTTCCTTCCTTCCTTCCTTCCTTCCTTCCTTCCTTCCTTCCTTCCTTCCTTCCTTCCTTCCTTCCTTCCTTCCATTTACTGACTTCCTTCCTTCCATTTCCTGACTTCCTTCCTTCCTTCCTTCCTTCATTCCTTCCATTTACTGACTCTCTCCTTCCTTCCTTCCTTCCTTCCTTCCTTCCTTCCTTACTTCCTTCCTTCCTTCCTTCCTTCCTTCCTTCCTTCCATTTACTGACTCCTTCCTTCCTTCCTTCCATTTACTGACTCTCTTCCTTCCTTCCTTCCTTCCTTCCTTCCTTCCATTTACTGACTCTCTCCTTCCTTCCATTTACTGACTCAGTGAGAGACCTGTAAGAGAGGGAGAGAAGAGATCGGGGAGAGAAGAGTGACCAGTGGTGTGGGCAGAGATGGGAGAACCAGAGTCCCTTAAGTTTGTCTCTCTGGAGGAGGAGGTGGACTACTGGAAGGAACAGACAAGCAAGCACCAACAGAGGTACGTACACACACACACACAGAGAGAGAAAGGAGCAGTCTGCCAGGCTCCAGCAGAGGTACCCACAGGTATCTGCTTAAACCGTAGTGTCCTCTGTTACTCCACGACCACCGTCTTGACCCCTAACCTCTCACAGGGCTGAGGAGGTGCAGGAGGAGCTGCAGGAGTTCCAGCAGATGAGTCGTGACTACGAGGTGGAACTGGAGACTGAACTCAAGCAGTGTGAAACACACAACCGAGAACTCGTCACACAGAACAACCGGCTACACACGGAACTGGAGAACTACAAGGTATGACCTGTTGACTTGACTCTAGTTTAGAGCAGCGTTTTTCCAACCTCTACTCAGGGACCCCCAGCCCTTCCAACTATTACACAACTAGCACACCTGATTCAACTTATCAAGCCTTTCATTATAATAACATTATTATTATTATTTATTACATTTGTAAAGCTCTTCTCATTATACAGAATAATTTGCGGGTGCATAAAATGAACTAAACAAGTTGGGCTGACAGCCCGATCCCCTGAGGGACGGAGCTTGGTCCCGGGGCCGTGCAAATAGTCCTGGTAGCCATTTGATTACCTGTTCAGGAGTCTTATGGCTGGAGGGTAAAAACTGTTGAGAAGCCTTTTGGTCCTAGACTTGGCACTCCGGTACCGCTTGCCATGCGGTAGTAGAGAGAACAGTCTATGACTGGGGTGGCTGGGGTCTTTGACAATTTTTAGGGCCTTCCTCTGACACTGCCTGGTGTAGAGGTCCTGGATGGCAGGCAGCGTAGCCCCAGTGATGTACTGGGCCAAACGCACTACCCTCTGTAGTGCCTTGCGGTCAGAGGCCGAGCAATTGCTGTACCAGGCAGTGATGCAACCAGTCAGGATGCTCTCGATGTTGCAGCTGTAGAACCTTTTGAGGATCTCAGGATCCATGCCAAATCTTTTTAGTGTCCTGAGAGGGAATAGGCTTTGTCGTGCCCTCTTCACGACTGTCTTGGTGTGTTTGCACCATTCTAGTTTGTTGTTGTGGACACCAAGGAACTTTAAGCTCTCAACCTGCTCCACTACAGCCCCGTCGATGAGAATGGGGACGTGCTCAGTCCTCCTTTTCCTATATTCCACAATAATTTCCTTAGTCTTGGTTACGTTGAGGGATAGGCTGTTATTCTGGCACCACCCGGTCAGTTCTCTGACCTCCTCTCTATAGGCTGTCTCATCGTTGTCGGTGATCAGGCCTACCACTGTTGTGTCATCTGCAAACCTAATGATGGTGTTGGAGTCATGCCTGGCCATGCAGTCGTGGGTGAACAGGGAGTACAGGAGGGGACTGAGCATGCACCCCTGGGGAGCTCCAGGGTTGAGGATCAGCGTGGCAGATGTGTTGCTACCTACCCTCACCACCTGGGGGTGGCCCGTCAGGAAGTCCAGGATCCAGTTGCAGAGGGAGGTGTTTAGTCCCAGTATCCTTAGCTTAGTGATGAGTCAGAAAGAGGGTTTTGAATTCAATCTGGAATGAGACTGGGAGCCAGTACAGAGATGCCAGGATGGAGGTGATGTGGAGGTGTTGAGATGGGGAAACAGGATAGAGGTGATGTGGTGGTGTTGAGATGGGGAGCCAGGATGGAGCCAGGATGGAGGTGATGTGGTGGTGTTGAGATGGGGAACCAGGAGACTCCTGCCTGGGATCCAGGTGAACACTGTGTTGTAGTAGTCCTGGAGACTCCTGCCAGGGATCCAGGTGAATACTGTGTAGTAGTAGTCCTGGAGACTCCTGCCAGGGATCCCGGTGAACACTGTGTTGTAGTAGTCCTGGAGACTCCTGCCAGGGATCCCGGTGAACACTGTGTTGTAGTAGTCCTGGAGACTCCTGCCAGGGATCCCAGTGAACACTGTTGTAGTCCAGCCTTGAGGAGATAAAGGCATGGACCAGCTTCTCTGCATCAGACTGAGTGAGGGGGTGGGACTGAGTTTGGTCAATGTTCTTGAGGTGATAGAATGATGTTTTACACTTTTGTTTGATGCGGCTGTCAAAGGTCAGGGAGGAATGGAGCTTTGCACCCAGACTGGAACCTGAGGGGGACAGAAGGACGTTCTGTCCTGCAATGGTGAGGTGTGTTATTGGTGCATGCTGGACCTGGTGGGGGCTGCCAACTAGTAGGGCTTTGGTTTTGCTGCTGTTTAGTTGAAGGACGTTTTGCTTCATCCATACCCTCTTCTCTGCTCCTCAAGGCAGGTGTTCAGACGAGCACATGCATCAGAGGGACTTGGGGGGCCGTTTATACCTACAGCTGGGTGTCCACAGCATAGCAGTGGAAGGAGATTCCACACAACCCAAGGGGGTGAGCATGTATTGGATGGGTCCAAGAACAGATCCATGTGGGACACCGCAGGTGACAAGTTGGTCCAGGGACCTGGACCCACCTCGCGACATGTACTCAGTCCTGTCTGAGAGTTAGGAGTGGAACCAGCTCAGAGCTGGTCCAGACAGTCCAATGGTGTCCCGGAGGCATTTCAGGAGGGTGGGGTGGTCGACCGTGTCAAGAGCTGCGTGCATGTCCAGGAGGATCTGGAGACTGCCTGCAGCAGCCGCCATCAGCAGGTCATTGGTGACCCTGAGTAGGGCTGTTTTTCAGTGCTGTGGGCCGGCAACTTGACTGGAACTTCTCAAATGGGTGCTTCTGATTGAGATGGCCTTGAAGCTGTACATCAATCACTTTTTTTCCCCAACACCTTAGAAAGAAAGGAGAAGTTGGATATTGGCCTGAAATTGGCCAGTACTTCTGGGTCCAGGGCGGGGCTTCAGAAGGGGGCTGTTGACAGTGGTCTTAAAAGGATGGTGAGGCCCAAGTTTCTGAGACGGTCCAGGACGCAGCCAATTGATTTAATATTTTTCAGTTCTTGGATGTGACGACCCTCCCACCTCTTGTCTGCCGAATTCTTTCTCTTTACTCTTCTTATCCTTAATAGGATGTTGGTGGGCAGAGCTGGGAGGGTCATCAGTGAAATGGGACACACCTGGGCCCGGTGTTTTCCAGGGGATAAATACACCTCCCATTCATTGAGGAGACTCTCTCCATGCAGACACACTGTTATGTTTTGGTTGTGGCATTTTGTGGTTTGTTTTTGGTACCTCTCAACACTCCTCATTATCACCATCTCTGCATGCAACCACTCGCTTACACTACTGATAACTGACTACACACACCATTGTTAATTGTGTATATAGTTTACTTTAGTTAAGGATTAACACAAATATATTTATTATCTCCACGTTGTTTCCCTCTTTGTTATGGGCTATGAGCCGGTTTGTGACATGGAGTAAACCAGGGAGCTGAGTGAGCCGAACGTGATGTCCTGTGTTTTTATGGAGGCGTGGAGGTCAAGCACAATGCTCAGGGGTTGGTTGTAAGAACTCTACAATTTCATCCACTGACAGGCTGGCTGGGTCAATGTTTTTCTTCTAGTTCTGGAAACGTATGAGAGGCTTGGACTTGGTTAGAGGGGCGTGGCGTGTGTCAAGTCCAATGAGACAACCTTGTGGTCAGGCACACCGAGGTCATAGACCTGCATGTTGTTGATGGGGTCAGTGATGACCAGGTCAACAATGACATCAACAACAAGTTGCTTCAGGTCAAGACAGTCAATCAAGCTCAGCAGCACAGTGACATGAGGGAGAGTCGACGTGGATATTGAGTTTGGCTTTTACGGCAAGACATTCCAAAGAGCACAGTTCAGGCAGGAGGGACCGTTTTCAATGTTCCACAACGTTATGCTACTGAACGTGGCCCGGGTCTGTCTGATGCAACGCCTGCAGTCCCAGTTCTATTTGAATAGGTATTTTCCTATCAGTCGGTTGACAGTTTGGGCCAGTGTTTATGAGCCTGCTATCTCTGAGGATGGTAGGGAGGCTGCTATCTCTGAGGATGGTAGGG